>NC_065510.1:43853495-43865239 GCF_006386435.1 Epinephelus moara
TTACCAGGTAGAGCTGAGGTTGCAGCAGACACAGAGGGGACAGTGGGCACAGAGGATGGAGCAGAGGATGGAGATGGATCTAAGATGAAAAACATGTCCCTTGTCATATGATTATGTCTTGTTATGTTAGTATATCTTAATGAGATAATTTGACTAGAAATTAAATATATATGGTGACAGTTTTTCCCTCACCTATTTCATTAGCCTTGGCTGAGCCTGAGGAGGTGGACTGCCCCTGGGCTGAGCCAGTGCCTCCTCCAAAATACTTTAACAGTGCTCCTGGGGAAGTTTCATATAACTCATGAGCATAACAGGGAGTTGATGTAAAAGGAATATGTTTATTTACTCACATAAATTACTACGCTCTGCAGCAAACAACATATCTCAAACTATAAGTTAACTGAGTTAATTCATTACTGCAAAAACATATCGCTAGCAAACGTCACCACGTCTGTAATTAATGTTAGTTGTTATTAAACATTTGCTATCAAACATTGTTATCAAAAACGTTGTTTTGATGCCAAAAAGTGACCCAGAATATATATATAGCCTATATATACACCGCAAATCAACTTATTCAAAGTATTACACAAACACAAAAACGTTAGCTTGAATAGTAAGCGATCTAACCTTCCAGTTAAAAGAGAAGTTTCTTTGGCTTTGAACTAAGGTTAGCTAGCTAATTTGCTATTATAGGCTAACGTAGTTGGAACAAAATATCAACAATAATTAGGGACTTTCCTAATTTGAGGAAACTTTTCAAAATCTCCATGACACCAAACGTTACATTACCAAGACATGCAAACATACCTTTATCTTGTTGTCTTTTCTCCTCTTCCTCTTTCTTTCTTTTTCTTTTTTCTGCCCCTGAAGGGTATGTCCTTTGTTGCAGTTATTAGCCACCTGCTCCTAGCTCCGTGTATGCGCAGCGCGCATTAGCGGAGCTCTGACATTTAGTCTAGAGCAGAGAGACAGAAGGAAACTACACTCTGTTAACATAATATTGTCTTTTTGTACAAGAATGTACATTTTATAATATATGAATCATCATCATTCACACATAAAAAAATAATAAATTATTATTATTTTTATTTTTATTTTTTGAAGTTAATTGCTCTTGGGGCCCCCTAGTGGTCACGGGGCCCTAAGCAGGTGCTTAGTTCGCTTATGCCTTGGGCCAGCTCTGTGTGGAACATTCTGCTGATGGCGTCAAAAGTATATACTTTGAATTAGTGCTGCACGATTAATCTAATCGCAATCGCGATGTCAGGCTGTGCGATTACATAACTGCATAAAAGGCTGCGATTTGCGATTTAATGTAAATAAATGTTAACGTGTGTGCCTGTGAACGTATCTACCTCTCCTGTAGTGTGTGGAGTTTGTTGACATTACGCCCACAAGCTATCCTGGTGTGTGCAGCACGTATGGTCAGGTGACCAGCCGGCGTTCAGCAGTGACCAACATAGACGCTGAAGAAGAGCATGAGCACGACCATGAACAGGCTGAGCTGGTGGCGAAAAAACGCAACGTTTATTACATGGCAATACTTTGGATTCAGGTACAGCGGCGTTGAACAGAAAGACGTGCTGTGTAAAACTTTAAAAGTTGAAGTCGCCACGTCCCGTGGCAACACGACCAATCTATGTCAGCACTTGAGACAGCACAGAGAAAAGTAGGAAGAATGCATGCGAGAGAAAGCCAAGCTGTGTAACGTTAAAGACAAACAGACAACTGAAAGCCACCAGAGCCTCATAAAACAACATCCAAGCACAGTTACGCAAACATTTGTAAGTATCATACTGTCAAAAAAGCGAAGGTTGGAAGATCTGCTCCGGTTCTCCATATCCTGAATCTTGTCAATCATGTAGGCATTATCTTTAGATAGCTTTTTGTTCAAGGTTAGCAGATCTTGAATATTGTTCTCGTTTGCTCCGATCCGTTGCTCAAGTAAAGAAACATGTTCTCCCAGAGTATCCAGGGACATCTGAATGCTGCTCAGTTTTGTTTGAATAGGATTAACCTTTGCATCAAGATGAGCAAGCACATCAGGCAGTCATCTGTATGTATCCACAGACATTGTGAAGCCGATCAGTGTTATCCAGTCGAACCAAGAAAAGTGACAAACTACCAGACTTTGAAAAAAACAAGTCAGGTGTATATAGGCACACTGGTAGGACAGTTTATAGAGCTACATTAAGCAAGCAGACAGGCCTGTGTTGCACTCACTCACGCTGCAGCCATCTTGAGTCTGAAACAAGATGAATTGCCTTACATGGCCTTGCTTCTACATACATTATAGACTTACCGAGCTTCTTCTGCCTGCACTCCTCAGGTAGGACCCTTCTAACTGTTCCCACAGCCTACCTTGTTACTTAAGGAAACCGGGCATTTTCTGCTAGAGCCTCACAGCTGTGGAACTCCTTACCCGAGGAGCTGAGGTTAGCAAACTCAGTACCTTCTTTTAAATCACTTCTCAAATGACTCTTTTCTAATGTACATTGTATAAATTGAGAACAAAATGACGTAACAATGGTAAATGGAAACTAAAATCATCAACCCACTGAGGGCTGGATTCAAAATCACACCCAAAATCAAAGTAAAAAACTGAAATCACAGGCTGATCTAACTTGCCTGTGAGTCAGTAATGTGTATGGCCCCTGCATGTCTGTATGCACTCCTGACAACGTCTGGGCATGCCTCTGATGAGTCGGTGGATGTGTCCTGGGGGATCTCTTCCCAGACCTGGATCAGGGCATCAGTGAGCTCCTGGACAGTCTGTGGTGGTACCTGGTGGCATTGGATATACCGATACAGAACATCCCAAAGGTGCTCAGTTGGATTTAGGTCAGGGGAACGAGAGGGCCAGTCAATGGCATCAATGCCTTCGTTTTTGTGGACCTGCCTACACACTCTAACCACGTGAGGCTGGGCATTGTCCTGCACCAGGAGGAACCTAGGGCCCACTGCACCATCGTAGGGTCTGACAATCACTCTCAGGATCTCATCTCGATACCTAACAGCAATCAGGGTCCCATTGGCTATGACACGGAGGTCTGTGTGACCCTCCACGTATATGCCTCCCCAGACCATCACTGACCCACTGTCAAATCTGTCATGCTGGATGATGTTACAGGCAGCATAACGTTCACCACGCCGTCTCCAGACTCTTTCACGTCTGTTACATGTGCTCAGTATAAACCTGCTCTCATCTGAGAAGAGAACAGGGCGCCAATGGTGTACCTGCCAATTCTGGTATTCTCTGGCAAATGCCGATCAAGCTGCACGGTGCTGGGCTGTGAGCACAGGTCCCACTAGAGGACGTCAGGTCCTCATGCCACCCTCATGGAGTCTGTTTCTGACAGTTTAGTCAGAAACATGCACATCAGTAGCCTGTTGGAGGTCATTTTGTAGGGCTTTGGCAGTGCTCTTCCTGTTCCTCCCCGTACGAAAGAGCAGATACTCGGTCATGCTGCTGGGCCGATGCCCCTCTACGGCCCTGTCCAGCTCTCCTGGTGTAACTACCGGTCTCCTGGTATCTCCTTTATGCTCTTGAGTCTGTGATGGCCGTGTCCACAGCCGAAACGGTGGGTTTATTTTCTCCAAAAATAAATTTTACAAAGCAAATGACTTAAGATAACAAAATTTGAGTTATAGGGCCCAAGAGGTCAACCAAACATAACTCTACTGAAAAATAAGGCTAACAAAACTAGACATCAACTCATCAAACTGACCTGACAGAAAGAGACGATGGGGCAACATATATAGTGGCTGATCAGTCCAATTTAAACACAAAGGGGAGAACTAACATAGACAATAACTAAGACTAATACAAAGAAACCCCTTATCCCCCCCATGATTAACTCTTGGTGCAGTCTGTGGGATGGCCTTCCGCATAAAAACAGGCTCCGCCTTCAGCCCCATCTTTTGACCAGCTCCAACTCGGAAGTGACTTCAGGTAACTTTTGTGTGGCTGTGGGCACGTCCACCGAATCAGGTTGGGACATCTGAATCCCGTAAAATCGGTGAGGGGAGCTGCCCTGGCAGAGAATTTAGGATAAAGCAATGGTAAAATTCCATTAATTCCCAGAAAAGACCTGAGCTGCTTCCTTGTCTCAGGTAGGGGCAGGACTCAATGGCATGGATCTTATTTACTTATGGCTTTATCACCCCATTTCCTATAACAAAACCCAGACACACTTTGAAGATGCAGGGTAGACAGTTGTGATAATAGCTACAAAAACATTAATTTTTAGTAATAATATTATAATAATAATAACAGTAATTGTGGTAGCATATGTTGTTAGTATATACTAACATATGATAGTATATGTATGTGACAATTAGGGCTGACCTTCGAATCCATTTATGGACATTCGAAGCTTCGGAGCTCACAACGACTTTAATTCGAAGCATTCGATGACGACTGGGGGGAGTAGAATTAAGATAAAAATAGTCACAAACGAAAACACACTAATGGCCGGTGATAAGTAGTGTTTAACTTTTGATTGAACACTAAATTAAAACCCTCGGCGTGAAGTGTCTCTGACACCAGACTCAGAGCGGACCGGTGGAACTGGAAAATGCATATTTTACATCAGAGCGGACCGGTGGAACTGGAAAATGCATATTTTACATCAATAAAATCTATTTTATCATTATCTTGAGTCACATTGTTGAAAGAATTTAGTCGTCTGTGTTCAAGCAGGATAATAGCAGGTCTCCATTGTGCGTCGGGCTTTCTATTTCCTTGTCGGAGATTTTTTCTTTTTTAATTACATGATATATAGGCAATTATAGCCAAGTGCGGCTCATGTACTACAACCATACTATTAGGCCTACTAGTTACTACTTACGTTTTTCAAGTGATTTCCCAAATTTGTTGTTGAGTTGTGATATGCCAATTGCTTTTGGCAAATCTGGCACTCTGCTTTCTGGGGGTTGTCGGGGCATATTTTAAAGTGCAACCACACATCTGATGACCTCTTGGACATGTCTGCCAGCTCTGAGTGCGCTCGTTGTCAGTATCAGACTGGTGGGGGTTAGTATTGCGTTTAAGGCCTACGCCAAAAAACGGAAAAAAAAGTGCCGAAGCTTCAAAAGAATTTTTTTCACTATCGAATCCCGTGCCATCGAACGAAGCTTCGAAGCTTTGAATTTTTTGGGTCAGCCCTAGTGACAATAATAATCATATGTGTATAATAACAGTAGAGGGTTGACTAGTAATAACAGCAGTAGTAGGACAATCAGACCACGGCAGCGGCACAACCACCACACACCATCCAGGCGTAGCTGCAATACAAGTTAACCTGGGAGACAGTGGAGTACAAAGCTGAGTTACGGATATGTAGAAATACAACGTAAATGTTAGCAAATCAAGAAGAACCAACCTTTTAGAAACTAAGGAGAGAGAGAGAGAGAAGGAGAGAAGGTGCACGGTGTATTATAGGAGGTCCCCTGGCAGACTAGGCCTATGTTAGCCTAACTAGGGGCTGGTCCAAGGCAAGCCTGAGCCAGCCCTAACTATACGCTTTATCAAAAAGGAAAGTTACAGGCCTAAGTCTACTCTTAAGTGTGGAGAAAGTGTCTGCCTCCTGCACCAAAACAGGAAGATGATTCCACAGAAGAGGAGCCTTATAGCTGAAGGCTCTGACTTTCGGAACCACAAGTAATCCTGCATTTTCAGAGCGCAGTGTTTTGGTGGGATAATAGGGCACTATGAGCTCTCTAAGATATGACGGAGCGTGACCATTTGGAGCTTTGTAAATTAGGAGAAGGATTTTAAATTCAATTCTCAATTTTACAGGGAGCCAGTGCAGAGAAGCTAAAAGATATAGAAGAAATAGGATCTTGTTTCTTAGTTCCTGTCAGTACACGTGCCGCTGCGTTCTGGATTAGCTGGAGAGTTTTTACAGATTTAATAGAGCAACCTGATAATAGGGAATTACAGTAATCCAGCCTGTAGGTAAAAAAAATAAATAAATAAAAATGAGTAGACCAATTTTTTTGCATCTTTTTGGGACAGGATAGGCCTCAGTTTCACAATATTACGCAGATGAAAGAACGCAGTCCATGGAGTTTGTTTTACATGGGAGTTAAAAGACCAATCTTGATCAAATATTACTGTGAGGTTTCTTACGGTAGTGTCAGAGGCCAGAGCAATGCCATCCAGAGAAACTATATCTTCGAATAGAGAGTTTCTGAGGTGTTTGGGGCCAAGAACAATAACTTCAATTTTGTCTGAATTTAACGACATTGGAGCTCATCCAGGATTTCATGTCTTTAAGTCATGTTTGAAGTATAGTTAATCTGCTTCTTCTGGCTTTACCTATAGATATTAGTGCGTATCATCTGCATAACAATGGAAATGGAGTGATTTTTAATGATGTTACCTGAGGGAAGCATATATTTACATATACATATGGTCGCTGGTGTTGCTAACTTCACATTTCTCAGAATAGAGCTGCCAATGACCAAAGTTTTCTCATTGGTCTGTGTCACTGAGTGGGGACAAGGGTTAGAACCGTGGGCTGCGGCTTTCACACTAGAAAACATATTATTACTATTATTATTATTATTATTATTATTGTTATTATCATTATTATTACCAGCCGTCGCCATTTTGAAAGGGTTTCGGATCTTCCGTCACCACGTGAGCAGGAAGTGAGTTAGGAGAGAAGACGGAGCAATCGAGCGGAGCGGCTGAAGCAGTCGAGCCTGAGCCATCACCCAATTCTACCCGTCTTGACTACCCGGGCTAACTTTAGCTACATGTGCTGAGGTCGAGGGGGAAACTGATCTCAACTGCAACAATGCCGACAGTTACTTTACCGCCGAAAGAGAACGCTCTCTTCAAGAGGATTTTGGTGAGTTGGTTGTTAAAGAGTTGCATAACGATAGGTTTCGTCAACACAGACAACTGACTAGTTTTAGGATTAATCGGCGGCACTCTGTGTACCAGTGTAGCTCTCCAGCTGCTAGCGTTAGCTTCAGTGTCTTAGCAAAATGGCATCATTGAATGGGCTAGCTAGCCCGGCCCTGACAAGCGCTGTCACCGCAACGCCAAAATGGTTGTTCGTGACTGTGCTGTGATTTTGACAGACGTGTTGTGGTAATTAAAATGCAGAATGAATAAAAAGTAGGTTGGTGCAAGTTTAAATAGCCAGGCAAGTTAATTGCAATAGGCCTCGGCGCTTATAATACACAGCAACCATTAACTTGACGCTAGTTTCCACGATGGCCAATTAGCTAGCCACTGTAACGGTCATATATAAGTTACTGTTAAGTTATCTAATTCTCAGACTACCTCGTATAACGTTTGACATCTGTTTGCTGTTACCTGTCTGCATATCGGGTGTTTTAAACGAAATATAATTGAACGTTTGATTTTTGCTAGACGTGGGCCATGCTAACAAGCTATGCAAGCTCAGCCCACTGACTGGCCATTTGACGTTAGCCAATCAGCTAACGCTAGCTACCTAGCGTGAGATATCTTGGTATACCCGACTTTGTGTGATTGTCAGTCTTAATCCGTCTGTTTGGGACCTCGGTCTGCAGATATTAATGTCACCGGTATAGGTTAGAGTAGGACAAACTGGCGTGAAAACGAGAGGAAGTACGTGGTGGACCGGTGTGACTGTCATCGAATCTGTAACTGCTTCAGGCCTGCTCTGCTCTGGCAGCTTGCTATCAATCCATCCATCCATCCATTCTTCTCGTCCATGTTTGATTCCTTGTGTCGCTCCACTGTTTATTTGCTATCTGCGCAAAGTTTTATGTGGGTGACAGGAATGGCTGAATAGGTGTGGATGAAGTCTTAGTTACAATATGACAGTAGCTGAGTTGTTGAGGAGCTCAGAGTAGTTTGTCGCATGTTAAACAAGTCTCGGTCTTCTTCTGCCATGCTTATTGGTTGACAGTGTGTGGAGTACGTTGGCAGTGACCAGTTTAACGTCACTGACCAGTTCAGATAACCTTCATCGTTTTGAAAGGCAGGGGCTCTGCTGGGGATTGGTAGATGTTTATCAGCACATTTGGCAGAGGGCATTAATTTACTCTACCTCTGGCAGGAAAAACAGACCTGTGACCTGCACCTGATCTTGAAAAGTTAGACCCTGTATTTGCTGCACACTTCAGAGGGAGTCCTACACATTCTTGAACTGTTGTTGGGCCACACAGTTTATTGTGTCAGACTGGAATTGTGTTTTTCCTATTTCACACTAGAGTTAACCAATAAACTTTAAAACACTAAATTTTCTGTGGAACACAGTGTGGAATATGTGCTAAAATGAGTTGTTTGTTAAATCACTTAATAAATAAGAGCTGAATTTTTTTTGTGTGTGTGTCAGCCAGTAATACAGGAAACATTTAACAGAAAATTATAGAAGAGGCATTCTCATTCATGCACAGCACTGCCTTTTTTTAATGATTCTTCAGGTTCTACAGTCTTCTGGTTGTCTTAATTTCTGCATAAGCATCTAACATGAGTAAATAAGTATAGACTGTTTCAAACTTGACAACATCCATCTAACTGTTTTCACCCGCTTATCTGGGGTTGGGTCACAGGGGCAGCAGGCTGAGCAAAGTGCTCCAGACAAACCTGTCCCCACCAACGCTTTCCAGCTCCTCCCGGGGGATCCTGAGGCATTCCCTGGCCAGATGAGATATATAATCCCTCCAGTGTGTTCTGGGTCTACCTCAGGGCCTCCTAACAGTTGGATGTACCAGGAACTCCTCTAATGGGTGTCTGGGAGGCATCCTAATCAGATGCCTGAACCACCTCAACTGGCCCCTTTTGATGTGAAGGAACAGTGGCTCTACTCCAAACTCCCTCCAGATACCTGAGCTCCTCACCCTTGCTCTAGGGCTGAGCCCAGCCAGAGAAAACTTATTTTGGCAGCTTATCTGCAATCTTTGTCTTTCGGTCACTACCCAAAGCTTATGACCATAGGTGAGGGTTGGGACATAGATGGACCGGTAAATTGAAAGCCTTGTCCTTCAGCTCAGCTCCCTCTTCACCGTGATGGTCTGGTGCAGGGCCCACATCACTGCAAGTGCCGTGTCAAACTGCCCATCCAACTCACATTCCATTTAGAGTTGGACGGTATCCAAATTTTGTTACTGTTAAACCTTCCCCACATTTTCCCGGGGTGTACGGTATTACCGCGACTAATTAAAAATCACTTTGAAGGGCTCAGAGGGAGTCGCCAAAATGTCGGTTTGAGCCTATACCGTTAAGAAACAGAATAGCAAACATTACATAGGCCTAAGAATACTGAAAAAATAACAACAAAACATGTACAACATTAACAACTTTTATTAACAATTACGCACATGCAGCAGTAAACCAAACAGAATGAAATGACAACAAATTGTCTGTGGGCTACAGTCCACTTCCAGGACAGTAATCGACACAAATCAATTAAATTAATACACAGCCCTATAGCACCCAATACTTAAAGGCTTATCAAATAATAAAAAAGTAACAATGAACAACAAAGGCAGTAACGATAATGTGTACTATACAGCGTATCCTGAGACCGCGACGGGTACTGTCCGATGTTTTATTTTTAGAACCTATCAACATAAATCAAATTAAAAGCACAGCTCTACTGCATCCAGTACTAGGGCTTGTCAAATAAGAAAAACAGAACGATAAATAACAAGGCATAACCGAAAAAGAGCATATATAATCCTATCCTGAGAACGCAACGGGAAATAGGCTTTTGTTCATTGGTTTATTTTTAGAGCCTACCTTTAGTTTGAAAAGTTCCCCCTCTCCAAGTCTGAACGGTTTTGCCCGTCAGA
Organism: Epinephelus moara; assembly: GCF_006386435.1. NCBI lineage: Eukaryota > Metazoa > Chordata > Actinopteri > Perciformes > Serranidae > Epinephelus > Epinephelus moara. The sequence goes on from NC_065510.1 coordinate 43,863,300, forward strand.
ACAGGCTACTCCTCATTGAAAATGAAATAAAAACAAAGTATAATGATAACTATAGCAGCATCCTATGCTTCAAAACTATTCAAGGTTTTGTAAGCATGTTTACTTTTTCCGGCTGGAGCAGGGCACGTAGTGGATAGACAACTTTTGCCGCGGTGCTGAACATCCTCTCTGATGGAGAGCTTGTGGCACAAACACACAGGTACTTTCAGGCAGCCCTCAACATCAGAGGAAAACACCTGGCTCCATCACATTTCCACCGGAGAAGGAGGTCTTCGTCTCCCTGAATAACAGCCCCGCGACAACAGGCAGTTATCTCTGCTCCTGCTCACTCCGGTATGGTGCCGACTGGACCTGCCACTGCATCGGCTTTTCTTTGAAGTAGACTGCCCAGAGTCATTGTTTTTGGGTGGTTCAGGTTGCGCTTCTCCCTCCTCCACTCTGATGGCCACTGGACCTGCTGCTGCTGCTGCTGCTGCTGCTGCTGCTTGCAGAAGTTGTTAAGTTGTGTTGTTTTTGGGACCAACTCCCTTGATGCTCGGCTTACTATCTTTTCTTCTCTTTCTCACATCCGAGCTGTCACGTGACGACGTCACATCCAAAAACTTTATCAAATGTCATCTCCCGACAACAGTTAAGGACAGTTATAAGAGAAACATTATAGCTTACTATTAGTTTTAAATTGTAACGGTATTAAATTGAAAACTCAACCACTCATACATAGGTGCTGGACAAGTGCTCATTATTTAGGCATTAAAGAAATTATATTTAATATTATGTTTGGCCCCTATAGACCTATATGCGCAGCAGATTTTTTTCTTTTTTCAATGACGGTAATGAAACTGATACCATTGCTATTTTTAGATACCGCGAGATACCTTATTATCATGTTATCGCCCAGCCCTAATTCCATTCTATCTTAATTCGTGAAAAAGACCCCGAAATACTTGAACTCCTTCACTTGGGGCAGTAACCCTCTCCCAGCCCAACTTGATAACATAAACATTCTAAGTGGGTCCCCTTGTATTTCCTGTTGGAATGTTTTGCAGTGTATGTGAAAGACACCAGAAGACAGGAAGTAAACATGGACCCAAGCTGTTGTCTAGCAATGTGATTTCAGTGAAACAGTCTACAGACCATATCACATTGTTAATTTACAACAGCTTCTGGGTAGAAAATTCTTGTGTCATGTACAAGAAATCAAATAGCCCTGAGCAAATGCTGCTTTAATTAGTTCCCAGCCTCCTAAAGAGGCCCACCAACAAAAAAGGAACCAGTATCAATTTAAGTGTAAGCTATATTAAGAATATTTTGACTGCTTTACCTTGCCATCAGACAGTCTTTTCTGATGGGGAATTAAAACCGTTACATCAAAGCCACCAAAAACAGTAACTTAACCTAGCTGAACACTGTGTCACTGGTACGGTTGGGTACCGAAAACTCGGTACTTTTTGTACTTGGTATCAATTCACGTCGGTACTACCGAGTACCGTTTCACTTAAAATGAAACGGTGCCAAATTTCGGTACCTGAGGTGGAGGCAGAGCGAGAGCGCATGACTCTCACCTCAGACTCAGCAACAATGGCGACTAAAACAATGTGCAGACAAAAGTTAATGTGCAGCAGTGTTCCTAAATGTTCTCAATAAAAACCCGAACAATGAACGACGCATAGTGCGTCCAAATTCACACCCGTTCTTCTCTGTGGATTTTCTCCGCGACCGTGCGTCATAGCAAGAAGCCATGCATATCAGCGGAAACAGCAGAATTGTAGCTTTCCGACAAGACCAAGCACTTGTCGGTAATCCAATGTTTTCACAGCGACAAATTAAAATAAAATGATGTATAACAGAGCTTTCATACAGCTTTGCACACACATTACTCTTGGATGGATTACTCGCGAACGCAGGCTCACACAGAAATGCCACGCATATCACATGAAAGC
>NC_065510.1:43865550-43905457 GCF_006386435.1 Epinephelus moara
TGAAAAAATACTGGCAATCATGTCCGCCTGGCACAAACCACATGTTTTGGACAGCTGTGAAGTGACAGAATGTCCCACCGTCATGGTTCTTATATTGCCAGATTTCAGAGAGTCTCCCCTCTTCATATATGGCAGAATATGTCATTTTCCAACTTGCTATGCTGAGATACATGTAAAAATGTAAGAATTTAGGCACACAGATTTGTTTTTTTCATTGATGTAAAAATTAATATAAAATACAGGCACATAGAAGAACATGAAATGATGGCAAATCTGGTTAGCCCAGATTGTCCTGAAAAAAAAACAAGATATAGCATGTGTATGTAGCCTTTAGAATGACTATGATATGAGCTTAAAAGTGAAGGCAGTAAAAATACCCCAAAAACGCCTAGGGCCCATAGGGTTAAAAAGTACCGAAATAAGGTACCGTTTGGTACCGGTACCGAATTCCAGGTACCGAATTCCAGGTACCGGTACCGTATCGGTTCAATTATGAACGGTACCCAACCCTATTTACTGGTCTACCACTGCCTCGATCAGTTGGTGTGTAAGGAAAAGTGAAGCAAATATTCAAATACATTGTACAAAATTATTTTTTTTAGGTGGCTAAAATGTGCTTTTCTGCAGCCCCTGTCCACAGCAATACTTTGTTTAGCGTCCATGCCGGTTGATTTGGTCTATCAAAAATGATAGCCAAGCAGCAAACTAAGTGCACTAGAAAGGTCAGATAGGTTGGACCACATTGTTTAACTATAAATCTTGAAGCGTTACATTTACAGCTAAAAATGTTAACAGAAATAAAAATGTTTGCCAATTTTGCATATCTTCACAATTGTAATCAACTTCCAGTTCCTGCAAGTAATTGTTGCCGTTAGCAAGATGTCACGTTGATTTGGTCTATAGAAGGCACATATTGGGGTTTAATGTCACAAAAAAAAATTCAGCTAAACATCACTGTTGAACACTCTCTGTAATAAAGTGAGTTGACCTTTAGTTCTTATTACTAGTTGTGAAGAGGTCTGAAAGCACTGCATCTGGTGGAAATTGTTGTTGTGTAAATGAGAATGCCCAGATTAAAATTACTGTCATTACCCTCTCTGCAGCGGGGTTGTGATATGAGATTTGAAACCGTTTTCTCCCCAGCTGTAGACAGAAGTGGACCACACCCCTATTAATTTTTGCTTTCCCAGATTCTTACCCTTTCTAAATGCATTATAAGAAGTTGGCAGGTTTCCAGCTTCTGCATGGCAGCAGAGTTTTAATGAAATTCCATTTTCTTCAGTTGGGACGGGGAAATCCATTCCCTTACTCTAGCCTAACCTAAAGTTGGACTTTGCACCATCAATCTCATTGAAATAGTTAAATAATTTTCATCAGTGTCTCATTGGAGTCATGATCGGGCATGAAAAGTTTGGTGCTGTATCTGAATTTGCAGGGAAATGAATTAGGGATGCACCAATTGTGAAATTCTGGGCCAATACAGAAAAGTACAAAAACTACAAATCTAACAGGAGTGGGAAAACTGAAAAGTCCTATGGTGCCACACAGTGCACTGACAATATTTGATCCTGACTTATGGATATAACTCTTTAAACCGGATCTCCTCCATGTAGCCTATTTAATTTCCCTGATGCCTGTAGCAACATGCCTACAACAAAGTGGAGCCCCTTCAATTTTTTGTGCAGTGCTTTGCATGTAGTGGGACAGGTTCCGTAGAAGGGAACTGAAGCCCTTTTTAGATAGGTATTGTGCAAATTTGCAGGAAAGCCCAATCAGTCTTTTTTCAGCATTGGCAGTATAAAAACAAAATCAGGGAGTGCAGCAAAATGCCGCCTGCCTACTTTTGTTTATACAGAATGTGCCTTTTTCGGTTCAATGGTGGGCGTGAGCAAGTAACAAAACGTGTAGCTCAGCGTGTGACGTAACCAGTGACGTGGGAGGGAAGCCGCGGTGAGTCAGTCCTTCAGGAATTCTCTTGTAATTCGGCCCGTTCTTCACCGTTCCTGTCATCTGACGCTAATGGCCTCTTCGTTTGCGAGGACAAGGAGGGCGCGCAATTCTTTGTCTCCCCAGTTGCTCATCTTTACAGTGTCTGTCAGGTTTGTGTTTCCCTCTTGCTACTAGCTGCTCGCTAATTCCTGCTATCAGATGTTTCCTGTTTATCCACCGCCAGTGGCTCGCACGTGCGGTGTCATCAACAGCTCCTCCCACAAGTCTTCAACAGCCCCTCCCATTGCGGAAAGGCCGTCTTGGTCTGTTTAAACTAAAAGGGTTCCGCCAATATGACAAACCTATGAGGCGGAAAATTGGGCACCTCGGATCAACTCGCCAATCCGGCCCTGTGTGTCTAAACGCTCGCAGCTTGCAGGCAAAACGGCCCAACATTTGCGGAAAATCTGGCAGTCTAAAAGGGGCTTGAGTCTACCTGTTGAAATGATTTATCCATGACTGTCAAGATGTATTATGGGTAGTATTTGGTGTATAACATAATAACGGTCTCAGGACCTTTAGGCTTATGGTTACATGTACTGGTCTTTTCCTGATAGCTCAAATATTTCTGACTAGGTGCTGCATAATAAATAAGAAAATTATAAACATAAATGCCCTAAGTTAAAAAGAAACCTAACTAGATTTTAATTCAACTACCTTTTTAAAAGTAATAAAATAGGTTGACATGCCAGTACTGAGTGAAAAGTTGTGGTACAATTTTGCACCATCATCTTCAGTTGCTCTCCACTATCGTGAACGATTGCTAGTTGTAACACAGAGACTCTTCCTCTTCACCACCATGATGCAAATGTGACATCAGTGCTTTGGAAAATGTTTTCCCTAAATCTGATGTTTGCACTCCTTGCAGTGAGCCCTGCAGCTTAGAGCCACAGCTCTGACATATTCCCTGTATAACTCAGTGGGCAGAGTTATGTTGGGTAAAGTAGAGAAAATGCTGAATAAGCACAAATGATAGAGATGTCCCGATCACATTTTTTTTTTTTTATGCATCAGATCCAATACCGAATCCTTTATTTTGAAACCGAGTCCGATCCGATACTTTGCAAAGCATTAAAGTTACAATGTGTAATTTACGTGGTTGTTTATTAGCAAATATCAAATATTGCTTTCATAAATATATATTTACTAAAGTGTAATGCAATTCACATACAAATGGAAGCTTTCTCATAGGCTTAGAATGATTTCTCTATATATATACACAGGCAGGGCGCGGTCTGCTGGAGGCTGCCTTCTTGCGTCGCCATATTTTAATACAGTGGCCGAAAGGGATATACGCGCTTCGCATTTCACGTTTACCTAGAACTTGCCGTCACTGGAGACAGAGAAGGTGAAGCACAATCTGGGGCGCTTCTGCGTGAACCTGCTTTGTACTTTTATGATTCTGTCGCACTTTAAATGGAGGACCACACATATGTTTTGCCCCGTAAGAGGGAAACCACGCCACCAAATAAAAGAAAAAGATCAGATAAGCGAGGACGGGACAAANTAAATATTCACCTCATCGCTAGATAGGCCTACTCCTGAAAAACTTGAAAAACTCGTGGATGATGCCATCTCTGTCTGCGCAAGGCTTTCTGTCCTACAAGGCCACCGTCACTTACCCAACGGGAGGGGTGAGCGAGTGAGCGCAAGTGAGCCTTGCAATCTAGAATTTGACCGCTGATGTCACTGTTACTCACCATTTTTACACACTGAGCCTTTAAGAAAGAAAAAAAAAAAGAATGCATCCAAGTAGGGTTGGGTCGGTATGAGGGAAAAAAACCGCATCAAGTCGGTAATACCGGATTTTCACCACTTGGGGGTGCAATTGACTCATTTAAAATAAAAAATGACCTTAGGACAACAGAGTGACAGTAACAAGTTGTTTCTTTCAGTCCTTACAAATAAATTTTGCAGCTTACTCAATCAGTGCAAACAAGGGTTGCCTCCTTCGTCTGGCTCAAAGCCAAAGTGTTGCCATAGTGGCGCATTCTTTGATTTCTTTGAGACTAAATTGTCCGCCATTATCGACTCCCCGTCACTACAAACTCCAGGCTACAGTAGAGGCCTCGGCACATGCGCACTCGCACCCCCTAGCTCAGTCCCCGCCCAACCCCACCCCGCCCCCTAACCTGCTTGCTGTGCGCTTGGCGAAGAGGCAGACACAGGTACCCACAGACTCGGGCGTACTATAAGCGGAGCGGACTACGTGTAAAAATGTCCGTGAAAAATCCCCGCGATGTGAAAAATACATGCCGAACAGTCTTTTGTGTGACACTGGTGCGCAAAGCGAAGTTCGCGCGGTCGTGCTTTGCACGCACAGGGCTTGCGGACGTCCACTTTTACGGGGCGGACCTCCGCGTAGTCCGCTCTGCGTACGTTCCGCCCAAGTATGCAGTCCGGTCGGTCTAAAAAAAAAAAAAAAAAAACCCAGTCCAAGACGGAGTACCGAACCGAATTGGTATCACCGAGAACCGACCCAACCCTACATCCAAGCTGTCCCATAAGGTGTTTTTTTTTGTATTTAAATAGTATCCAAAAAGCTTGTAATGTTGCTAAATTTACATTAAATATACTATATCAGTATTGGTGTGCACTAGAGTCTGTAAGCTTGCATACTGCATGTGTAACATTTTGAACTGATACGTGTTGTACACATTACTAACAGGGAACATTGTCTCTTGTAGCCGTGTCAAATTTTGTCTTGAAGCACAGGGTATGACAGTTTGAGCCAGTGACTAGTTGAAAATCATTGTGAACATTGGTGCTAGTTGGTCAGAGCATAGTTTGAGGACCTGTCCACTGCTGATTTTTTTGGCATTCACATGGTGGAAAGCCTTCCTGACATCATGCTCATGAAGTGAGACGGGTACGAAAGGTGCACCCACCCATCCAATAACCTTTGCTTCAGCTTTGCTTGTTGGCTATGATAGCCTCAAAGCGAGCATAGAAATTGTTTTTCTTACTTCATATAGACGCATCAGCACTTGACAGGAAGTGAGATGGCTGGGTTGTAATCTGTAATACTTGTTGGACTTTGCCACAACTTTCTTCCTACAGTCTCCTTTTGCCTCTTTTACTGCTTTTCTTACATTGTAGGTTGCTGCTTTATGATTTTCCAGATTGCAGTCCTCATTTGTAAGATGTGGTGTGTTTGTTTATTTCAGATATTTCTGGTAATTCATGGTTTTTGATTGTGGAATAATTTAAATGTATTTTTGGGCACAGTTGATCCTGTTATTTTACATCTTAAATCCACCACAGACGTCTTGCCTCACTGGGGCATGCCCCGTAGTTTGTTCTCAAAAAGATGGCTGCATGGTAACTAGGGATGGTTCACGATTTTCGAATTTCGAATAGTCGTTTTATTTTTGAAAAATCGATTTTGTAATGCGACTATTACTATTCGCCGTCTTATTTCCCCCCCTTTATTTGACATGCAATTCAGCTCCTAACCGCACGAGGGCAGTCTAGGATTGCTACAGCGGTGTGAGATGGGCTGTCAGCTAGTTTGATGCTCTTCTACAAACAGGAGAAACATGCAGAGACTACTACTCCGTGAGGAATGTCCGCAGTCATTCGGGCTTTCATAGTCGAGCGCACTTCCGCGTTGTGGTTTCCTGTAAAAATGTCCGTGAAAAATCCCCGCGATGTTACAAATACATGCCGAGCAGTCAATGGTGTGCGCGCGCGCGCAGGACTTGCGGACGTCCGCGCGGACCTCCGCGGAGTCCGTTCCGCCCGAGTATGTTCGGGCCTTTAAAAATGGTCACTTTTGTCAAACGGGGGTAGTAATTCTGCTCTGAAGCTGCCTCTTAACAGTGTATTGCAGGAATCCAAAGTGTTTATTCCCCTTGTGGCACAGTCAGTATGTTGATGGAAGTTAGACATAACCTTTGTTGTTTCAGCATATTTTTTATTAAGGTTTTCAAAAAGAAAAAGCTCTAGGGTTGGGCAAACAAATTCTACAATACAGGGCCCCAGACTGCGACCAAATGGTTGCATTTTGCGACATGTCTGACCTTTAAAAAATGAGAAAAAATGTGTTGTGGGTAGGTTGTACTTTGCAGATATTTTATCAAAAGAGACAAAGCAGCCATCTTCAACAATGTGCATAAGACATTACCATTTTTATTTTTTTTAAAGATATTTTGGGGGGCATTTTTTGCCTTTAATTGATAGGACAGCTAAGCATAAAGTGGGAGAGAGAAAATGAGTAACATGCAGCAAAGGGCCACAGGCTAGAGTCAAACCTGGGCCGCTGCAGCAGCAGCCTTGTACATGGGGCGCCTGCTCTATCCACTAAGCCACCAACGCCCCGACATAACCATTTTAAGGTTAGCCTGATTGAAGTCTCCAGCAACAATGAGCACAGCATCAGGATTACCTGTCTGCGCGCAGCTCAGGTCTTTGCAGAGATAAAACAGTGCAGCCTCTGTATTCGCCTGTGGTGGAATGTATCGCTGTGATAATGACAGATGTGAATTCCCTTTATAGAAAGTGCAGTTTACATTTGATTGACAATAATCTAGATCAGGTAAGCAGTAGGGCTGACCCAAAAAATTCAAAGCTTCGAAGCTTCGTTCGATGGCACGGGATTCGATTGTGGAGAAAAAAAAATTTGAAGCTTCAGCACTTTTTTCCCCGTTTTTTGGGGGGAGGCCTTAAACGCAATACTAACCCCCACCAGTCCGATACTGACAACGAGCGCACTCAGAGCTGGCAGACATGTCCAAGAGGTCATCAGATGTGTGGTTGCACTTTAAAATATGCCCTGACAACCCCCAGAAAGCAGAGTGCCAGATTTGCCAAAAGCAATTGGCATATCACAACTCAACAACAAATTTGGGAAATCACTTGAAAAACGTAAGTAGTAACTAGTAGGCCTAATAGTATGGTTGTAGTACATGAGCCGCACTTGGCTATAATTGCCTATATATCATGTAATTAAAAAAGAAAAAATCTCCGACAAGGAAATAGAAAGCCTGACGCACAATGGAGACCTGCTATTATCCTGCTTGAACACAGACGACTAAATTCTTTCAACAATGTGACTCAAAATAATGATAAAATAGATTTTATTGATGTAAAATATGCATTTTCCAGTTCCACCGGTCCGCTCTGAGTCTGGTGTCAGAGACACTTCTGATGCTCTGAGTTGCACATCTGTTTGATTGTGCTGCAGTATGCGCCGAGGGTTTTAATTTAGTGTTCAATCAAAAGTTAAACACTACTTATCACCGGCCATTAGTGTTTTTTCGTTTGTGACTATTTTTATCTTTATTCTACTCCCCCCAGTCGTCATCGAATGCTTCGAATTAAAGTCGTTCTGAGCTCCGAAGCTTTGAATATCCATAAATGGATTTGAAGGTCAGCCCTAGTAAGCAGGAACAGGAACTGTCACACCAGTTTCTATTTACCATAAAGCACACGCATCTTCCATTTTTGTTCCCGGAGTACTCTGTTCTGTCAAATGGGTATATGAAGAAAGAGTCACCTGGTTGAATGGCGATGTCCGGTATTCAGGATTTATCTAAGTTTCAGTGAAACAAAGCATATTACAGTTCATGCATGTACACAAGTTTTAGAGCCCTGGCTTGATAATGTTTGAAAACAGCATTAGTTCTGCCTGTGGCGCTGATTAGCTAATTGTTAGTCCCCCTGCAGTGCTCATTGGATAGATGGATTGTCAACTGAGAAACTGTTGTTTCATGCCACGATGTCAGACAAATCAGTCAGCCCTGTTGAGTGGACGGATTCAGGTCTGGACCCAGGCAAGCAATCCTCTACTTAGTCCATCTGTTCATCTAGTTCATCTGTATAATTTCATAACCGACCTTGGCGCCCATATGACGTCATCTTTGCTCACCATTAATGAAGTTGATGGTGGGACAACAAAATGCCATCTGCCAGCTTAACTTTTTGTATCTCTCTCACTCATGCAAATACACACGAACAGTGAACGGCTTAAAAGAGAGGTGGGGTTTATTGTGCAGCTGCGTACTAAATACAATTTTAGGGCAGAAGCTTTCGTTAAGGCGGTATGATACTGTATGTTGTAGTAAAAAGTCTGTGTCAGCATTTAAGCTCAATGGTGTGCAGAAGGCCGATAAATGTTAACTTTTTTTTATTATTTTTTTTAGTACATCTTCTGATATTGTTCTGCTGTTGTAATAACATTGTGGGTGAACAACTATGATCCACTCTGAATATGTGACCAGAACTCATAAACTGTGAACAGGACTTTAATGTTCTTTGTCCTTTAGGGCGTTTTAGTTTAATCTGGTGAATGCTATACCATACAGGTCCAGCTGCTGTTGACATGCTGTCCCAGGTACCAGCTTATAGTTCATCAGCAAGGATCACAAAAAAGTAAAATAAAAAGTGTAATTTTTGTAATATTTCTTCTCGCTAAGTTGAGCTAGTTGTTATGAGTCAGAACAATGCTATGAACTCCAGGATCAGTGTTACAGTGCTTCTGTCTCTCTCTGAAATTAGTGATGTGAGCCCCTGAGACCACAGCTGGTCCTTTGAGAGGGTCCCCAAGAAAATTTGTGTTATTGGCAAATTGTAGTGCGAAACTTTTTTTTTTGGTGTTACATGGTTCTAATTATGGTTATATTCATGTACTTTGAAAATGTAGACTATCTGTAGGGCTGCTCAAATATGGAAAAAATCATAATCACAATTATTTTGGTCAAAATTTTGCAATTGATTATGCGGCACACGTGATGACTTATCTTATTTACATGACGGCATGTCATTTCTGTCTCTACATGGTCGCGCGTTTACAATTCTCTGCTCTCTGTATCACACACAGCGGAGTTCGGCCCCGATGTGCGCGCATACACATGCAGACACCTGCGCACACACACACACACAGACCAACCTCTCTCACTCTCCCTCTGCCATTTTCCGCACGCTATTTTTGAAATCTTCTGCAGTCACCTCCCCCTTGCATTATTTGTAGTTCACCTACTTGACTGGCTCGTGGAGTGAATAGAAGAGAGGAGGGGAGGGGGTGGTATTGCGCATGCACGGCTTCCGTAGAAGACAAAATAACATCTCCAGGCATCCATGACCAAAAATCGCTTACCCTTGAGTTAATTAATTTTGAAATTGTTTGACCTCAAAATCATAATCGATCACCAGACGATTAATTGCACAGCCTTAACTATCTGAAAAGTAAACATAAAGTCCTGCACGTTAAAGCGTCATCTTGTCATTATTAAGATGAGTTAAGCCAGCATCTGCTGTCACAGCAGATGTTGGGAACTAGAGCCCCATTTCCACCAAACACTTTTGGTATGGTACCTTTAGAACCAAAAGTAACCCTTCAGACATGGCACCTAGACCCTAGTGTTTCCACCGCAAACGGTACCCTTAACTGTGGGTGGGGTTATTGTCACTCACTACTCCATCCAGCACTCACTGTATTTCCTCATTATCACAGATGGAGGTCTGCACCTGATTTATAGACCACAGAACAGAGTTAAACGCAGACATTCTCAGAACAAAATAAAACAGGCTGCAGTGTGTCTCTCTTCATGGGATATTTAAGAATAGCGGCTTTGCGCATTTAGTCCTTTTAAGGTAAGCTCAGGGGTTTCGTGTTGCCATAGCCCGATGCTTCGCAAAGCTTTTTTTCTCCTAGTGAGGATTAGAATATATTCTCTCACTTAACCCAGCCGAAATTAATATATAAACACTTGAAGATCCACTCGTTACTAAAAGTGTATGTCATATAAAAACTGAAGTAATGGTCAGAGTTGTCATATGGAATATTTAGGGTGCGTTGATTGTTTTATGTCTTCACCTCATGCATTGAGTAACATTACAAGTACACGTTCCACTTTAAAAGTTGCCGGCAGTCAGCTGAGTGAATTATGTTATTTTTTACTCCGACTACAGCTTCTGCAAGACGCAGAAAAACATAATTTCATTTTATAGTTACAGTCTACTAATAAAACTCTCCACGGTATCAACAGTGGTTACGTGAGCTTCAAAACCAGCCAAAACTGAGCAGAGTGCCCATCTGCTACTGATGAATCAATGAACTGCAGTGTTCACAGCTCCACCTTTTAGTACAAGATCTGTGTGCTAGGTACCCCAACAGAAGGGGCACCAAAAATGGGAACAGTACAGAATGGTTCCATTAGTACCCTCCACAACTTTTCACAGTGGAAACTAGGGTTGTCATGAGAACTGATACTTTGGCACCAAGTCGATGCCAACACACAAAAAATACGTCGGTACCTGTTTTTATTCGGTATCGTAAGTACCGGATACAACTTTGCCCTCAGCGGGCCGTGTCGATTCCTTTCGGACCTGACGGGGGCAGTATACGCACATCAGTCTGTGCCTAGGACGAGTGCCAAAGAAGAACGCCTGTTCTCCATCAGCCCGGTCTGGCCCGGCCCGTCCTTTAAACTGTAATTATGAGCCCGAGCCCGGTTTAAACCCGACTTTTTTTAAGAATACGACCATGGACATTGAAGGCTGACTCTCGTCTTTCTTTCCATGGCAAGCCTTTGTCATGTGCCTCTTAAGTGTCGAGGTCCCCGTTTTGCTGTCATATACCAGCATCGCGCTGCACTTGGTACACTCAATGAAGCCGACACACACGCGTTGTCACCGTCGATCACTCACATGAGCGTGGCAAGAATCGTGGAAATTCACTGGTATTGGTATCGACTACTGAAATTCTGGTATCGTGAGAAGCTTAGTGGAAACAGAAAAAAGCGCACCAAACTGAACTGTACCTTACCATACTGTACCGTACCGCACTGCTCAGTGGAAAAGGGGCTTAAGATTACAGGAATGTCTGTCGAAATATTAAGGCTGCCCTCCCTCCCCCAGTTGACCAAGCGTTAGTCGACTAGAGAGGTCATTAGTCAGCGAGATTTCATTTGTCGCTCAGTTGCAGAAAAAAAAAAAACATGTGAAACTCTATTAGCAGCTGCACCTTGTCAGATAAATCATAACCTATATGACTGGACCATCAGCATCAGCAATCAGACAGGAGTCATCTTACTAACCAACACAGCTGACAGATATCTTTCCCTTTTTCTATAAATATTCAGTCTGATAAATATGGAAAAGTTAACCATTTTAGTGCAGGGCTACCCAGAGCTTTACATCTGTTCCATGGATGATAGGCCTACACACTTATAAACAACATCTGGAAGAAGATCAGCTCTGCACTCAGGATTTCAGGTAAATAGGCTATACAGTGCTTGTTAATGTTGCAACCTCAGACGCAACCTGCCGCCACGCTCTTGAAAGCTGGCACAAACAAGGCACAAGAGTAGCACCTAGCGTTTTCCAGGCGATTAAAGAAGCAGCATGTGTACGGCCCCTAATTTATAGGGCTGGTATCTGCTGTTATTACACAGGCTAGTTAATAACATGTCAGGCAGGAAATCCAAAGTGTGGAATCATTTTGAGAAGGTGGAGAGAGCTGGGCATGATGGCAATAGGGCAAAACACTGACGCATCCAAAACACAAGTTTCATTCTTAGTGCTTTCTGTGACATGAGAAATACTGTTGGATTTGTTGTTCACAATGTAGCCTAATTGGGGAAAATAAAAGGATGTGACCCAGGACACATTGATAGTGAGTTTACTGCATCCTTTCAGATTTAAAGATTTTTCTTTTTTATTTATTTATTTTGGCTTTTGCCCTTATTTGACAAGACAGTATTAAGGCGTGAAAGGAGGAGATAGAGAGAGGGGATGACATGCAGCAAAGGGCTGCAGGCTGGAATCAAATGCGCAGCTGCTGCGGCAAGGACATTGCCTTTGTGCATGGGACGCCCGCTCTACCAAGGACATTGCCTTTGTGCATGAGAAGGCCGCTCTACCACTGAGCTACTGGTCACCCCTCCTTTCAGATTTCAAAGCATCAGGGACACAGGATGCATACCTAGAAACATGACAGGAAATATCACTCTTGTTCTCTTGACTTAATGGGGTTTCTGTCTTCTTCTTTTCACAGCGATGCTACGAACACAAGCAGTACAGAAACGGGCTTAAGTTCTGTAAACAAATTCTGTCCAACCCTAAGTTTGCTGAGCATGGAGGTAAGCAGCAGACGTACAGATAAAAAGATGGATGGAAAATTTCTCGTATCAGTGGGCAATGTACTGTATTTCTTACTACATGCTGTACCATTGGCTCTGTAGAGACCCTGGCGATGAAGGGACTGACCCTGAACTGTCTGGGGAAGAAGGAGGAGGCTTATGACCTGGTGAGAAGAGGCCTTCGCAATGACCTCAGGAGCCACGTCTGTATCCTTAATCATGTCACTGCACGCATAGTTTGTTAGTGAAGGAGATATGCTCTAAGCTGTTGTCACTTAAGACCTCTGGCTGGTGTGTCTTTTGTAAAATGTGTGAGTGTGTGATGCCACAGGATATCATGCCACACATTATCCCAAGGAGCTCTTGTCTTTTGTGGAGTATAGTCAGCACATCCTCTTTCTATGTCACTATGCATATTTATAATGCAATATGTAGAATTCAGATACTTTGCACCCAGATGCCAAGACCAGGACCTGAATCAGTCAACAACACTACTAAATATGTATATATATTGGTTTTCAACTGAAAAAGGTTGTCTGGGGCTTTAGTTACTCTTTAAGTGACTGATACATTATAGACCAGTAAAACCAGTTCTTGCTTTCACCAGGAGAGGCTCATTGGGCCCCAGTGACCCCAGTAAGCACAACATCTCTGTGCACTTCTGTATATCTTTTTAATAGTAGTCTGATAACATCCGATGGAGTAGGTGGTTCCTATCTTCCTTAACTGTGCGTCCCAGGCTGGCATGTGTATGGCCTACTGCAGCGCTCGGATAAGAAGTACGATGAAGCCATCAAGTGTTACCGCAATGCTCTGAAGTGGGACAAGGACAACCTGCAGATCCTCCGAGACCTGTCGTTGCTGCAGATCCAGATGAGAGACCTCGAGGGCTACAGGGTGAGGACTGTCCTGAGAACTATGAGTGGATCCTTTCTAGCTCAAATAATTATTCTAAGATAGGTGTTGGATTATCATAATGAAAACCCATTTTCAGTCTTCCTGGCCCACTCAAGATCAGGACACAGGGTCAGCTGTAGAACAGCATAGCCTAGAGTCCATACCAAGCTGTGAGAAGCAGATTTAAGAAATATAGCAACTTTTATTTTTAATACAAGAATAAAACTGACTTAAGTCATTTGTGTAGGAAAAAAAACCCTGAACACACACTACCATCTGTCGCTCTGCCTTGTCCAGGATGCAGCATTGCACTGACTGAGGCAGGAATCAGGTAGCAGTCAGGTTTCACAATGTAGAACACCACCCATGGGACACAGCCTGGGATTTAGATGCTTATTTGGTGAGAGGTATGAAACAGAAAGATGAAAGGATTAAAAATATGTATGAGGGAGGTAAAGGGAGGGGCTCTGAGTCAAAACGCGTTTTTTCAGTTCTCTCTTAGCCAGCTAGTACCAACGTGGTTTTAATACCATGACTCGGCAAAATTTCTCTTCTTCACTTTGTGCTGCTATCCATCACCTTGTTTCCTAATCATTTATCTCTCCAGCTACACATCACATTACAAATCCCTTGGGCCACATATGAGGGATTCGTAATAGAGGGGACATAAGTTGAGTCTTTTTCACCCTGTTGGTTCTGATGGTAAGCATGGCCAAATAAACCTGTGTTTGCATTTTTTTTTCTCTGTAGGAGACACGGTACCAGCTGTTGCAATTGCGTCCAGCACAGCGGGCATCCTGGATCGGCTATGCCATCGCCTATCACCTATTGGAGGACTACGAGATGGCAGCAAAAATCATTGAGGAGTTCAGGAAAACACAACAGGTTAGAGCCCATGATGGCTTAACATTTGTCTAATGTATTCTATAGTCCATCTTTCTAATCCTTCATACACAAGGTGAGATATGGTTATAATGATCGGGATTGAGAAACTGATGGAACAGAGAGTAATGATTTATGAAGTATTTTGTGTATTTGAGATGCTGTTCAACGCACTGCAGTGTAAGATGAGTAACAGGGTTGCCCACATTTCTTGTCATGTTTTTCATGTCTGACTTGGTGTTTGATGCATCTCAGTTACAGTGCATGGTTTAGTCCTTCCTCTCAACAGAGTTGAAAAATGGGTGTTGTTTCTGTCATCTGTGTATTGGTCACAACTGCAATAGGGCTTACTCTCTCCGTCTCTCTGGCTTGCTCCTGATAGGAGCAGTCTGCTTCCTGTCTATGTGCCATCTATTTAATACAACAACAAGCTTGTGTCACTAGGCAACTGCACAAATACACGAATAATGATGGAGAGTTTCCTGAATTGCACAGTTACACCCAGCAGGTCCAATAGATTTTAACTGTTGCTAGTAGAAAATGTTGATTTCACTAACAGTCATTTCTTTGACCAGACGTCTCCAGACAAAGTGGACTACGAATACAGCGAGTTACTGCTGTACCAGAACCAGGTGCTGAGAGAAGCAGGCCTGTACAAGGAGGCCCTGGAGCATTTATCCAACTATGAGAAGCAGATCTGTGACAAACTGGCTGTGGAGGAGACACGAGGTGAGTCACAGTGCTCCATACTTACTGACAATGTCACACTGAATCCAAAACCTTGGAAATCCCTTGTTAGAACTTGGTGGTTCATCACATCTCAGGTCAATCAAAGGGTAAACAATCCAAAGTACACTGTAGGGTTTGTGCAAAAATTAAAAAGTCTTAATTTTACATGGCAATATAGATTAAAGAGACTAAGCACCAGGGTCATTGTCTGCTGTAGCTTACATACCTGTCAGGTGTGTACCTGTCTACAGTGTGCCTTGGATTGTTTCTAAAGAAGACTTACATTTTATATTTTTCGATTGAGAGTAATGCAATTAGGTCTTCGCAAGATGGAATAAACACAGTATACCTTAAGTATCCAAAGAGCACCTGTATGTGACTACTACTAAAACCCAGCAGGGCTTCTACTCCTTAGTCTTCACTACTGAAGGTTACTGTGCCTCAGATGGGCAAAGGCAAACACAGACTGGAGCAGCTCCAGTGAGCGAGCAGAGCTGTGAGTCGAACGTAACAACACGACGCTGGTTCTAAAATGAGAGTAAATTTGGGGTTATCTTTCACTTTAGCAGGTGAGCACTGAAGGAGAGGATGGGCATGAAAGCGACATGCAGTTAGCCTTTTTGTGTTGGACCTGTAGGTGCCTGCATTTAGCTTCGTTAGCTTGCTAAAGTATCAGCTTTTCCAGTACAACAGAGGTTTGAAATAACGGATATTGGTCTACTTGATTATTAATAATTGGTGTTGGCGCTGAAAAAAAATAGTTTGACCTCTAGCAGATTTTTGCAGAAACATCCAGCTCTTTCAGCAGGCTGCTTTGCCCTTCGTTCTGGCAAATACTTAAAAACATGACAGGCAATTTGATGAGTTAGCTCTTAAAAATGTAGTGAATGCAGGCATATTCACCCCTGCTCTTTATTTAAAACGGTGTAGGTGTGGCCTTGCTCTCTGTAGTTGCTTAGTACCTGCTGGGTTTTAGAGAATCTCACAACTGACATGACAGTTATGTATTTATTGAGTTGTACTTTTGCAAGATTCTAATTCATATTGTGTGTATAGTGTTAAGCTTCTCCAACCTTTTTTATGAACTTTCGCTAACTTTGGGTTATCAGTTGAATTTGAGCAGCTGTTGTCTCTTTTTATGTACTTTGACACCGGAGCTCTTCTGTCATGTTACTACAGGAGAGCTACTGTTGAAGCTGGAGCGTCTGGATGAAGCAACAGAAGTCTACCGTCGCCTGCAGGAGAGGAACCCAGAGAACTGGTCCTATTACCGCGGCTTGGAAAATGCCCTAAAGCCAGGTATAACAATTTTTTCCTTTCTGTTTAAAACACCAGCATTGTCATGATAGACCACTGACTATTAAAATATCCACATGCATTGTACAAGCAACAATTGTCAACACTACTGAATGTTTCTGGGGGGTGGGGTTCTCCAGGCGGTGTAGAAGAGAGACAAAAGATCTATGAAGATGCCTGGGAGAAGTTTCCCAAAGGATTGGTTCCTCGCCGGCTGCCCCTCAACTTCCTCTCTGGTGTGGCCAAAAATACATCTTATTTAAACTAAAATGTAACTTAAATTTCATCCATGTGTTAAGGAATAAATGACAAAGCTAGGAGCTGTCTTCACCTTAGTTGTTTAAGACGTTATTTTGGTTCCATGTCTTCTTTTTTGTTTTTCTTCTTCTTTTTTTTTTTTTGTAACTCCACTTGCACTTGTTAATCATTTTTGACCATGCGTGAATGATCTTCTCCATCTCACCTTATTCCTCTGCAGGTGATAAGTTCAGAGAGTGTCTGGACAGGTATCTGCGGATGAACTTCAGTAAAGGCTGTCCGCCTGTCTTCACCACCCTCAAATCACTTTACAACGACAAAGAAAAGGTGACAGCACTGCTGCTATTCATGTCAGATGACCGTGCTAAATCTAAACCACATTGACACTTGTTCCTCAATTTATTTGAAACCAGCTTACATAATGCACTATAGGAAGGGAGGTCAATCTGAGGGAAAGATTCCAGTGTTCTCGATCAAAGTTATTCACTCACAAATGTGTACTCCATTCTGCAGGTAAGGTAATGTACTGTGTCCTCTTTCTCTTTGCAGGTGGCAATAATAGAGGAGTTGGTGGTCGGCTATGAAACCTCATTAAAAAGCTGTAGAATGTTCAACCAGAACGGTGAGGAGAACATTTATTAATCAGGAAGATGATAATGAATCTGATATCTTTCTAATCAGCAATATTGAGTGTTGTGTAGTCAGTGTAGCGCAATAGACAGTTTTTTAAAGTTGTAATCCTTAATGATTTATTAAAGAAGTCAGTGGAAATAATTGCATTCATAAACTGATTTCATGCTGTGCACGTTGCAAGAAATTTTCCACACAACTGCAGAGCACAGTGAAGGTGGTTACCTTGCTCAGGAGTTGGAGGCGTGCAGCTCTTAATCTAACAGCTCACTTAGGTCGCTCCCTCTAGTGTCAATACTCCCTGCAAAGTTTTAAAACAAATCTACTAACAAAAAATGCAAAAAATGACAGTATAATTTTGTAGATGCATTTTTGATGAATGATTAGAGATAGTTCTTACCCTCATAACAAATACATTGCCCTTCCTAGGAGTACCCTTAAGCCTGATTTATGGTTGGGCGCCTGACACTTTTGAAGAGTTGCTCGACAGAGAGCAGCGCAATAATTTGAATTTATGCTTTGGCGAAAGAGTTCAGTCATCAACCAGAGACACCCTGTGATTTTTTTACAGTCTGTCTACAGTCTATTTCTGTTATTGTTTAGTGAAGTGTAATGTGAACAGACAGCAGTTTAAAATCACACAAATATCCCACTGTATATGTTTTTTAACTGTTAACCGTATTAATTGATTGATCAGCTCCCAATCTGTCTGCTAGCGGCAAATTCCCCTTACTCTTTATGGTGGGTTGGGAAATAAAATCAGTGAATCAATGTTGATTTCTTCTTGTGGTGCTGATGTGAAAAATATTTTTAGTTCAGTAATTATCTGTTGTCAGTCAGCCTGGTGAAGGCAGTTTGGCCGCTCTCTGTCCTCTCAGTTCCGCAGGAGCTGCTGCTGACAGACGGCTGCTTCTGTGAACAGAGACACTGAGTACAGGTCGGAGTCTGTGTGGATTGAAAACTGCCATCTCCATGGCAATGATAGTAATACTACCAATCACATTGTGCAACAAAATATGACGTTTTCCGTGGCATAAAAAAAATCTCCAGGTTCGCAACGTGAAAGAAAAATGTAGAGCGACACTTTATTAATGTTGAAAATACGTCATTTCTGTCAAGCAACACTTGTCAAAAGTTTTGAGCGCCCAACCATAAATCTGGCTCAAATGTGACACAGTAAAAAAAGCTTGCTTTGCAAGAAACTTCATCTATCTCTGATTTAGCTGTGGTAGAGTGAACAGTAAACTGTGAGGCTGATTTCAGTAATATATCATTAAACAGTAAAACTGAATCACTTGTTGCATTGTGCATCGTGCATAGGTAGGTAATTTAAATCCATTGCTGGAATGGCAGATTGCACCCCTAATGATGATAATTAAGAGAGATAATCACAGTATACAGATACATAAATGTTTACGGTAGAAAAATGCAGACTTAAAAAAAATGTCCAAAACCAAGTTTGATTTCATAAAATTCTAAGGATTATAATCAATGCTTCTCATTCGTGGTTATGACAGGTTTAACTGTTGTAGTGTTTTGTGCATAATCCCAAAGACCTAAACTAAGATCTAAACTAAGACAATATGCCCTTGCACTGTCACAGATGATGGTAAGGAGGAACCCCCGACCACTTTGCTCTGGGTGCAGTACTTCCTGGCACAACACTATGACATGATTGGCCAACAGACACTGGCGCTAGAATATATCAACGCAGCAATTGAGAGTACGCCTACACTCATCGAGCTCTTCCTTATCAAAGCCAAGATTTACAAGGTAACATACACCACACATTTGCACACGCATTTACTGTTACAACTGTGGAGCAGGGTGTTGCTGTGCTGTTGTCATGACTGTTGTGTTGACCTTTATCTTCCTGCAGCATGCTGGGAACATTAAAGAAGCTGCTCAGTGGATGGATGAGGCCCAGGCTCTGGACACTGCCGACAGATTCATCAACTCCAAGTGTGCCAAGTACATGCTGAAGGCTGGCATGGTCAAAGAGGCCGAGGAAATGTGCTCCAAGTTTACACGGGTAAGAAAAACTGTCTGTGGATGTGCACAAAAGTACACACTAACAGCTGACAAGCTGAGGGAAATGTGAAAATGGCAAAACAAAATCATGGCTGTTTTTTCTGTGAAGTCAGTTTGCTAAGAACTAGTATAAAGTGGAGACCTCATGATCGTTATGTATTACTATCCTACAACCTAGAATAACTGAAGGCGGAATTCTTTTCACTTACGTTGTGTTTCGCCAAGGATTTTTTTTCAAGCAGCAGTGCTGAAGTCTTTGACTTTTATTTTTATGCAGCAGAAAATATATAGGGTTTCTGCTGACACGAAAAGGGCTTTACACACATACTTGTACACAGTTGTAGATGCTAGGAGATAATAGAACAATAGTCACGCATCAGGAAGATGAAAACACTGAATTTGTCAAAACAGAAGCCCATTAAGTATGTATGATTGTTTAAAATTTTAAAATATATATATTACAGAGCATTGTATAAAAAGTTCTTAAAAATATCACGAATATTTTAATTAACCTCAAAATTTATCCATATTGCTTGTTTTACACAAATTGCTTTCACTAGTTGGGTTAATTGTACAGTTCATCAATTGTTCTGCACTGTTACTGTAACACATTGAATATAATATGAAATATCCATAAAATATTTCACTTTAGGAATATTCTACAGTAGTGTAAAAAAGTTTTTGGACACAAACAAATGCAATTTTTTTTTGTTTATTAACAAGAAAAAATAACAAAACTAAATTCTTGATAGTTTCAACATGTCAGTTCTCAACATTGTCGGTATCAAAGTCAACAAATAACAGAGAATGTGTTAAAAACTGAACAAAAAATAAATTAACCTTCACATCATCAAATTAATATTTAGTAGCCCTGCCATTAGCACGCAGTAGAGCTCTAATTCTTCTTGAATTTTGCTTTTAATTCTTCCAAAATCTTTGGTTTATGCGTCGAAACAGACCTTTTGATCATCCACCACAGATTTTCAATGGGGCTCATGTCCAGGGATTGAGCTGGCCACTCTAAGACCTGGATATTGTGCTCCTGCAGCCAAGTTATATGGTGGTATATTTATTTATTTATTGCATTGCACTGTTCTCTTTTAAAGTGTTTTAACTTGCGAAACAGTATTTCGTTTTTATGTACCTGCATAAGAATGACAAATAAAGTGAACCAACCAAGTTCTACGTGTGACAAGGGGCATTATCTTGCTGAAACATCCAGTTTTTACCTCGACGGAGCAGTGCACATGCAGAGGGGAGCATATGGGTTTTGAGAATGGCACAATACTTGGCAGAGTTCAATGTGCCATCACAGACAGTGAGATGACCAACACCAGCAGCACTCATACATCTCCAAACCATAATACTGCCTCCGCCATGCTTGACGGTAGGTACTGTACCTGCTGGAGATAATGCTTCGCCTGGCCTTCTGCGTACCCTTACATTAGCAGGAGGAGGATTAAGCTGGAAACTGGACTCATCCGACCACAGAATCTTCTGCCAGTTCCTTGCTGTCCAGTTCTTGTGTGCTTGGGCCCAACGATGCCGGGCAAACCTGTGACTCATTGATCAGGGGCTTCTTGACAGCCTTGCAGGACCTAAAGCCATGATCTAGGAGTCGGTCACGCACAGTGCAGGTGGAACACTGGACACCAGTTTGGTTTTACCACTGCTCCTGAAGCTCATGTGATGTCATTTGGTGGTTTTCCCTGCACATGCGGATCAGGATGCGGTCATTTCTTGCTGAACAAACCCTTGGACGCCCAGATCTTGGTTTGTCTTCCAAGCAATAGGTTTGTTTGTATTTCTGCAGAGTGTATCCAACTGCTGAAGGACTGTATCTGCACTTTCTGGCTATCTGGTGGCAGCTGTACCCTTCCTGGCTGAGAATCTGTATCTTTGTGTTTTCCTGCATTAGGTTCCTTGTTTTAGCCATTTTTGTATCTGTAGAACTTTCAAACATGCTGGCTTTACATAGACACAAAGCATGGCAACAAAAATACTGTCTGCCTTCCTTCATTGGTGGATCAGTGGTACCAAAACGACTCAATACTCAAAATTTCTTGTGTATCTTTATGGAACCAATCAATTTAATTTTAAAAAATTGAAGCTGCCTGCAGCAACACACAGGCCAAGCACTCAGCCTGTTCCAAACAGACATGTTTTGAACAGGCACTGCTCTAGTAATAACAGATTTACAATAATAAAAAATGACTATTCGCCCTATAATTTGTTTGTCAGAGACTAGTCATTTTGCAGTAGTTGGCATGGTTAATTAGCTTGTCCCTGTTATGCCATTTACTTTGTTCAAGTATGTGGTTTTTTTTATTCTCTGTCGTTGTCCAGGAGGGAGCGTCAGCAGTGGAGAACCTCAACGAGATGCAGTGTATGTGGTTCCAGACAGAGTGTGCACTAGCCTACAAGGCCATGAACAAGTTTGGGGAGGCCCTCAAGAAGTGCCACGAGATTGAAAGGGTGAGTCCTCAGTATCAGGGATTCTAGTTGATGCATTATGACCAGGCCCTCAGGAAAGCCCTTCAGCCTTGCAGCCAATTTTTTTCCAGTGGCCACTCTCACAGTATTGCAGTGAAAAAAAATCCCCTGTGGCCAAAAAGCATTTTTCCCATAGACCAACATTGTAAAAGACACATCTGTAAAGCTGTTGACAGAACACCTCAATCTGGTAAATTTATGAGTTTTTTTCTGAATTTGTTAGCCATGGTGGTTTTATAGTTGTTAAACTTACCCGTAATAGAGAGATACAATCTAAAAATCCTTGAAGTCATCACAATGTAAAGCCTATGAGCTGAGAGGGAATTCATGGGCGGGGCCAGTGGGAGAACCACTACTGTGTATATTCAGTGGGCACATACCACAGAAGTAAACCTGGAAGCAAGAGAACCTTTTGGTGTATGCGCCATGTTGGTGTCTGTTAAAATTTATGATTATGACATGCAATTTTTGCGACACTCCTGAGACTCCTTAGCCCACCCACATTAAATATTTTGTATGTATGGGTCAAATTCTCAATTGGTTGTTTTTTGTTACATCTTCCTCATTTTCCCCCTCTCTTCTCAGCATTTTGTGGAGATCACAGACGACCAGTTTGACTTCCACACCTACTGCATGAGGAAGATGACGCTACGCTCTTATGTGGACCTATTGAAGCTGGAAGACGTGCTGCGGATGCATCCCTTCTACTACAAGGCTGCCATCAGTGCCATCCAGATCTACCTGAGCCTCCACGACAATCCCCTGACTGACGACAGCAAGGAGCTGCAGGCTGACACTGGTGAGGGGCAGTCACATTTGCACCACTGAGATTCCAATACATTTTAAATGCTCTCCTGGACAAACAAGACATTTTGTCCATCGCTAACATCTTGCTGTCCTCTCTAGCAAACCTTTCGGACAAAGAGCTGAAGAAGCTGAGAAACAAACAGCGGAGAGCCCAGAAGAAGGCCCAGCTGGAGGAGGAGAAGAAAAATGCAGAGAAAGAGAAACAGCTCAAGAACCAGAAAAAGAAAAAGGAGG
The DNA here is from genome assembly GCF_006386435.1 of Epinephelus moara. NCBI lineage: Eukaryota > Metazoa > Chordata > Actinopteri > Perciformes > Serranidae > Epinephelus > Epinephelus moara. Next base: position 43,887,879 of record NC_065510.1, read on the forward strand.
ATGATGATGAGGAGATAGGAGGGCCCAAGGAGGAGCTAATACCTGACAAGCTGGTCAAGGTCAGAAAAGAGGAGTCATAAAAAGTTCAGTCAGTGGCGATGCAATAAAAATTGAATCGAATAGCAGCTGATTAAGTGAGCAGAATCAGTTGTGACGTTGACTGTTTTGCTTTGTGTGGTACTTTGTCATTTCCCCTTTACAGGTAGAAAATCCACTGGAAGAAGCTGTCAAGTTCTTGATGCCTCTCAAACACCTAGTCAAGGACAAAATAGACACACACCTACTGGCCTTTGAGATCTACTTCAGGAAAGGTTGGAAAAGCACATTTGAATGATAATTGAATGACTTTTCTTTTAGTTCTTACCTTAACACTTAACACAATGAGGCTGGGGCAGTTCGTCGACGTAATCAACAATCCATAAGCACAAGCATCCACCAAAAACTTAGTGAAAATCAATGTTCATAACTATTTGAAAAAAATAGTTCAGATCAAGGTCTAAATTAAGTCTTATATTAATCTAGTAATATAAAACCTTTAGAATAATGGATACATTAATAGTTAGATTAATTGACTAATCAATAAAATAATCATTAAATTAATCAATAAAAGAATAATCGTTAGGTGCCACCCTGTAACACAGATTCACAATCCTTCTTCTCCTTTCAGAAAAATACCTGTTGATGCTCCAGTCAGTGAAGAGAGCAGTGGCCATTGACCCAGACCACCCGTGGTTACACCAGTGTCTAGTACGCTTCTTTAAAGGAGGTAAGAAAGGGGGTTCCTTATTTATACTGCAGTGCACCATATGTAGCATATCTTTTGTTGGTTTCATGTCCTTATAACTTGCTCCCCACCAACCTCTTATTTCCCTTATTCTTACTTCTTTTTGATGTCTTTGTTTGCTGTATTCTTCCCACCATTGCTCACATCTCACTCATCTTCCTCACTTACCATCTTTCAGTCTCAGAAAGCAAAGAGCTACCAGAGGTGGTCAGGACGGTGCTGAAGCAGGAGATCACCCGGCTGTTCGGAGACAGCAATGCCATGAGCTTCAACCAGGCCTACCTCACCAAGCACTCAAACTCCATACCACACCGACTGGCTGGTAGGTCTCTCACACACACAATGTTAGTAAAGGACAGGTTCACATTTCACTAAGCTGTCCAGAGTCCTCTGCCTGTCTATATTTTCCTCGGATGATGGCTTTTAGCGTTGATATCACCTAGGCTTTGATGTGGGAACTCCTTCCCTTCAGCCTTTCTGGTGGTCAGATACAGCTTTAAATAGGCCTTGAAGCTGCTGATTTTTTGGGGATTGGCACGACTCCCAATAAACATTTTCTTGAAATATACTTGCTTTGTAGTTTAGAATCATTTGGAATAGCAACTCCACCTCATCGTCCATCCAGACAAACGTTTGTGTGGTAGCCATTTTGTTTGTTTATACCTCACTGCTCTTTAGAAGGAAGCGTACGTGAGCAGGCGCATGTTGTATCATTACAAAGCCACACCTTCAACTACTGGCCTGGCATGTATACTACAGCAATTTAAGTCATTTTTTCGGATCTATGTGCATGGTAGTTGTTAACAAAATGTTGTCGTCTGAACTTTAAAGTGTAAAGGGGAAACGTCTTCATTCTCAGTGGATCGTTTCTGTGTAAATGTGGCCTTAGTGAGGTTAATAAAATATTGACACAATTTAAAATATATGAATTAGTGTCCTTGTGATTAGAAGTAGTCCTCTTTTCCCGTTTTTCATTAAACCAAACGTGAACCTTCCCCTATCACAGATCTCTTACACATTCTTCTCACCGCACAGTATCCAGAATGCCTGTCATGTTGATGAGTTGATGAGACATAGAATCTGACTCTATTTTTCCAGCATAAACCTTTTCACAGCCTTGACCTGGTGGTTGGTAATTAATTACATAAATCATCTTTGGATATTTCAATCTTGAGTCCTGTTTTTTTGTCTATCTCTCTAACACTGAAACTACTCTCCCAACACTCTTGTTGAATGCATGTTACTGTATCACAGGGACTATTTTGGTTCACAAAAGACATATGTTTCTCTCTTTTTAAAACACTCTCAGTAGAGATTCACAGATTTCAATTTTCTTGCCTGATTCTGATTTTCTTTCTTTCTAAGAACAATAATTAAAATCATACACAGGCATATTTGGAGCTTTTCTTTAAAGCCACTGGAAACTTGTCTTAAAATAGTAAAAATGCATATATGTAATCAAAGATGAGCATCCACAAAAATCTGAGTGAAAATCAGTGTTCATAATTATGAGAAAAATAGTTCAGAAACAGGTAATTTGGCTGCTCAGGATTATGGTGGCGTGATCAGATTACACTTGATTGACAGCTCCCTTTCAGCTCAGGCAGTGTTATCCCTTTATTTTCCTTTCAATCACTTGTGGTAAACATTTTGCTGCCACAGAATAAACTACCAACTCTATCAAATGGACCCCACTTGGTTAGAAAGCTAACTAGGCTAACTAGATTACAAGGTTAGATTTCCCAAATCTCTGTTTTTCTTCAATTGGTGCAGTGCCCATTCAAAAGCTGCCTGTTCAGAACAGAAACTATGATTGTTTGGCCTGTGGTGTTGCAGCTTGAAGCTTTCTGGAGAGCGTTCATCCAAACCGCTTCACACTCAACACTATACTTCTTTGGGTGCAGAGCAGCACACCTGGACTCAAACGGTTTTAGATTCATTATGATGTTTAGATATGAAATGTTGAATTATTGTGTTTTTATTCATTGTACTCTAAAATAAGTTACCAAAGGCCAAAGCACTTAAAAAAATGTGCAACTCAGTGCTACACTTCTTACTTAATGTATGCTTCTGCTTCTTTTTAATAGGATAACATTATACTATACATTTACCAGACAGAGACATGTTACTGGTTACACTGCAGATTCAGATTTGAATCACAAAATATAACAATTAAAATATGGTGTTTTCATTTATGAAACTATCCAGCACTATATAAAGCTCCACCTAAAATGGGCTTTCAAGTAAATTTAAGCACATTGTGCCTTCATCGCCTCTTATTTTCCTCCCGCCCCCGTTTCAAGCATCACTTAACACATGCATTAAATGATTTTTTTAACGCCTGTATGGTGTAGAAAGAAAAACTTGACATTATGTATAGCAAACAATTTATTTAAATGGTGTAAGGACCACAGAATAGTTTGAGAGCTAACAAAACTTAAAATCATGCAGCTCATATCCACAGAGAGAGAAACAGAGACAGCAGTGTAACCTGGTCGCTACATTTTTATAGAGTTCTCTGCAGATACAGACACAAGTACACACTGCTAGGGTTTTTTTGTTTGTTTGTTTGTTTTTTAGGAAAATCCTGCAGAGTATGCATTTAACACAGGAGCTTTCAAACCCCATGCAGCATGCATGGAAATGAATTCCAATTCGGGTTGCAGCAACTGTGACAGTAGAGAGGTACGGTCTATGCAGCTGTTCACGACATGAACCATTGTATGTAAATTTAATCAACACAGGATCAGCTTTATCTGAAACTGTCTGGCCAGTCACCGATCATGGCTGATTAAGCTAAAAACCAGGCAGTTCAGGTCACTGTCCGATCAATCGATGCATCTCTAACTTTCGGATACCTAAAAAAACAATCTTGGTTCTTCAGGTCACATTCCTTGTTGAGTTTTTAAAAAAATGCTTTGTTTCAAATACACACACTTTCTCCCTTCTGCAGCTGCTAAGATGATGGTGTATCTGGACTCGTCGACGGAAACGAAGGCAGCAGAGCTGGCTACTGCACTAGATGAGTCACTCAACAACAGAACCATAGAGGTACGTATTCATGGAAATATGCAATGTAATAGTTGTTTGGTAAAAAAATATGAAATACAATGGTAGCAATAATACAGTGATCCCACAGTGGAAATAATTATATATGTGCAGTCCTTACAATACTGAAAAAAAATTATATATGGTAAAGAATCTGATACTCAGTATAGTCCCTATGTAGCAAACTCATTTCTAGATAAACTTGGATTTAAGTCAAGATCTCAATTTCTGGTCATTGTGGGGCTTTGTCTGATTTTTTTTTCTCAAACTCTCAAATTCAGAGGATAAATCCAGTTTCGAAGCATTTAAAGGCATGTAACAGTAGCTGTGGCTCAGGAGGTAGTGCAAGTCATCCACTAATTTGAAGAATAGTGGTTTGATGTCCGGCTCCTCCAGTTTGCATTTCGAAGTTTCCTTGGGCATGATACTGAACCCAAAATCACGCCTGATGGCTGTTCCATTGGTTTGTGAATGTATAACTAATGAGCAGGTGGTAATTTGTATGGTAGCCTGGACCACCAGTGTGTGAATGGGTGAATGTGGCATGTCATGTAGAGTGCTTCAAATGGTCAGAAGACTAGAAAAAAGCTTTAGAAATAATGAAAATCCATTTACCAAGTCCATGATTACAAGCTAGCAGCAAACACTTTACCACCGTGCTCTTGGAGAGTGCTACTGTCCCTCACTCAATCACTCTTGGTTTTCCTGAAATAATTAGTGAAAGGCTTGATGTTACAGTAACAAGGCAGAAACCAGGACACTGGGTTTACATCTGATTTCAGTTGGCAATGGCAATTTTATTTATATACCACATTTCATTACACGTAAACTCAAAGTGCTTTACAATGAAAAACAACAGATAAAAGAAGATATGAGAACATTAAGTTTGCTTTTAAATGTGGACACAGTTGTGCTCAAAGTCAGCAGGCAGCTTGTTCCAGAGTGACATGAGAGGCCTAAAGAGAGAGAGCTAAATTATTAAAGACCGTAGTATTGATCAGCGCTAATGGTATCGGTTCTTTTGTGCCGGCGCTGATCTCCTCTACACACATCCACACACATCCACACACACACACACACACACACACACACACACACACCGACACAACACGGTAACCGGTGAACAGCCGAGCGGCCGCGGTGGAAACAAAGTGAAGATAACTTGAAAATGACTCCAGTTGACGGCAGCTACACTCGTTACTGTAAGTGACATTAACCCTTAGGGAGTAAGAAGCCAATAATTTATCAATACATGTGTTCAGCAAGCATGAACATGTAAACATGTAGACAGCGATATTCAATATGCTCCACCCACAGTCTCTCATCCACCGACACTAATGTTATGTCTTACACAAGGACACAGCACGCTAGTTCAGCTGATAGCCAATTGTTACTAATAAGCTCAAATGACAGCTGTCTGTATGTAGACTAACTTAGTTTGACCCTTATTTTAAAATACTTTTAAACTTAGCTGCTGGCTCCAACTCTCTACCAGCACGTAACCAGCCAAGCTGGCGGAGCCAAATACAGGGCACACTCAGCGGTGAAACCCGTGTACACGTTTACATGAAAAAAATTACCCACTCTAAACATTTAGAGATTTTTGTACACGAACTCACCCCATCATCTACGTCATCACGCTAATTTAAATAAATTTTCCGCAACTTTGAGGTGCGGTGGAAATGCAAACCGCACAGCTTACCAGGAATTCTTTTACCCAGGTAAACAAATTCCTGGTAAGAAAAGTTCCTGGAAATGTTGGTGGAAAGGGGGCTTATGAAAACCTCTCACACCCCACCCCACTTATGTTAGTTTTTAACGGCTTAGCAATGCACATTAAAATACAACAACAGTGTTTAAACTTTTGTCAATATAGGCATGCTACGCATCGTTAGCTCAGTTAGATTCTCCACAAATACATCGCTTAGTTGAATTTACAGAAAGTGTAATGAGTATCAAAGTATAATTCATTCCGATTTACCGGGTAAACGAGATATGTGAAAAACAGTGGTGACTCCCTACTGTTGAAGCTGTCAGAGAGTCTAAATATGTGTCAGTTCGATTATTTACATTCCTTTATTCTGTAAAGGACAAACGATCAAAATAATCAAAACGATTTTCACAAAATTAATCCAAGTTGTGATTATTGTCAGTGAAGTCCATTGCTAACTGTATGCTAACTTCCTTCGTCAAACAGACCGTAGTTCTACTGACATGAAATATATTTTCTCAACTTCCTTCTCAGTCTTGTTGGGTATGCTTGTTTTCGTTTCCATGCTGGCTACCAAATCAAAGTGTCCCCAAGCTTTTCTGTCCAATTTTTTCACCCCGGGACAGCCCCTGCAGTATAGTTTGCAGTTCTTGCAGTTTAGAAGGCCTATAGGCTCTGTCAAGTATTTTTGCAGCCACCGTACTGCAAACTTTTAAGGCATTTTTCTCAGTCATGGCTCAGTGACAGTCATTATGTAATGTGAAGTCTTACACTTAATATTGGGAGTATGAAAACAATAGTGATATAATTACAAAGTCTTGAATCTCCCCTTTCCAACCAGGGTTGGAAATTAGCCAAGTGCCAAATGGGGTAAATTTTCCATTTGGCGAGAAAATCCTGGAAGGCTACCTGCACACTGGTGGGTTAATGTTTGTACCAAAATAGTCATGGAATAAAAAAAATATTTCTTTGTTGTAAAAATGCTTCTTGGCATGAATCTTATACCTTTGGAAAGCCTGTCTATTTCCCTTTTAAATGGGGCCACATTTGTAAGGAACATGCATTTGTGGGATGAGCAGCAGAACTGAGTATGTGGGTTGCGCCCATAAAACATTTGTCACATCTTCTCTGCCAATGTCAAACAGCTTCTTTTTTTTTGTTGCTGTTGCTATTGACTCTTGTTTTGAGCTTCTGGTACCCCCAGGTGCACCTGATTGTCAGCACCTGTGAGCATGGGCCATGCTACAGTCAGTAGGTGTCTGCTCCAAGAATTGGCATGCCATGTTTGACGGATCTGGATAGGGCCTGTGCAATAGTGCAACTTCAAGCTGGTGTTCTGCAAAACCAAGTTGTGGCATTATTTTGAGTGAGCCCTAGTACCATCTGCAAACTGGAGGCCAAGCTCCATATAACAGGGAGTGTCAGAGACAGGCTGCAAAGTGGGCATCCCAAGAAGACAGCACCCCAAGAAGACCGTTTCCTCATCCTGTCAGCACTTTGAACCGTTGGCAGTCTTGTACAGATTTGCAGTCAAGGTTTCCAGGACGATATGGCTGACGTCTCTCTGCCCAGACAATCCAGAACAGAATACACACAGCCAGTCCCAGGTCTCATAGGGCTGCCAGGAGGCCTGCCATGACTGCCCTTCACCATCAGACCTGTTTGCGCTGGTGTCGGCAACACATGCACTGGAACTTGAAAATGTGGAGGAACATTATGTTCAGCGATGAGTCCAGACTCTGCCTACGGCAGTTTGGAAGGTAGAGTCAAAGTGTGGAGAACACACGGAGAACGCTTTGCTGATTGCTGCACCGACTAACATCTTTTGGTGGAGGCATTGTGATGGTGTGGGGCAGCATCTCCCTCACTGGAAAAACAAGGCTTGTCATCATTGGAGGCAATCTCAATGCAGAGAGATATCGAGATAAAATTCTGCAACCAGTGGCAATCCCATATCTCCACAGTCTGGGACCAAACACGATGACAACGCTCGCCCCCACAGAGCGGGGTTTATCAGAGACTACCTCCAGAATTTGGGAGTGGAGAGGATGGAATGGCCTGCCAGTAGTCCTGACCTCAACCCCACTGAACACTTGTGGGATCAGCTTGGGTGTGCTGTTCATGCCAGAGTGACCAACACAACCACGTTGGCTGTCTTGCGACAAATGCTGGTTGAAGAATGGGATGCCATCACACAGCAGTGTGTGACCAGCCTGGTCACACACTGCTGTGTAATGGCATCCCACACAACACACACACACACACAGCAGTGTGTGACCAGGCTGGTGACCAGCATGAGGAGGAGGTGCAAGGCGGTTGTGGCTGTATATGGTTCTTCCACATGCTACTGAGGCTCCTGTTTGTTAAATGAATAAATTGTTAAATAGCCAATATGTCTCGTTTCTTCAGACTTCAGTCATCCAATCCACCAAACAACAGACAACGGCAAAAAAAAAGCTGTTTGACATTGGCAGAGAAGACTTGGCAAATGTCATGGGCTCAACCCACATACTCAGCTCTGCTGCTCATCCCACAAATGCATGTTCCTTACAAATGTGGCACCTTTTTAAAGGGAAATAAACAGGCTTTCCAATGGTATAAGATTTATTGCCAAGAAGCATTGTTACAACAAATAAATATTCTACCAAACACAAATTTCCTTACCTTTTGTGCTTAGTTTATTATAATAGTTTTCCTTCAGATTTGTCTCTTGCCCCTTCTTTGGTCTGTATCCAGCATAATACCTTATCTCAAAGAAATGTATGGAAACAAATGTATATGTAACACAAAAAGGCAATTTATTGATCTAGCTGGTCAAAAATATGTTTGGCCAGTGGATTTTGTTTTCATTTACCAGCCCCCTTGTGGCAGCAATTAATTTCAGACACTGTTTCCAACAGTGAATAAAACTCCAAATGTATTTCTGGGTTGGTGTGACTGTAAATGATAAAGCAAGTCACATATTTCATCTCACCTACTGTAGATTGTATACAGCTCTGTTAATGGATCAGTCGGAATTAAAGTTCAACAATTTCCTAAATGTGTGGAACCTTTATTGTCATGTTTCATCATTTTTCTTCCCTCCTCAGATCTGTACAGAGATCCTGGAATGTCTTCGGAGTGGTGTGTTGGGCGACTGTACGGAGCGTGCAGAGTCGTACCGCGCAGAGTGTCACAAGCTTTACCCCTACACATTAGCTTTCACACCTCCTGGATACGAGGAAAACACAAAGATCGCCAACGGAGACATATCCACGGAAACGGAGGAGCTAGCCAATGAGATGTGAGCGCAACAGAACAACAAAGGATTAGAAAAGGAATTGAGCCGAATACAGAGCCTTGTGGTACGCCTGGCAGACATTTTGTAGAGCCAGACACAGGAAGCAAAAATGGGTGTTTCGTTCTTTGGCTCAGCTCAATCGGGTCTGTCCTGGCATGGCTTGTCTCTCCCACATGGTGAAAATCAGGACTGTGTGTGTGTGTGTGTGTGTGTGTGTGTGTGAGAGAGAGGGAGTGAGAGAAAGAGGGGAGGGGGATAACAGAATGGCCATTTTACTTTTTTTTAATAAAGCTGACAACCAAGCTGAATATGAAAATAAACAATAGTTATTGGCAAACTGTCGGGAGAAACTGTGACGGACTGTCAGTTTCCTTGGAGATGATCAATAACGGTGACAGCAACCACTCAAGTTTGACTTGATGCTGTTCCGACACGCCTATCGCATACTGCCTATCCCTTATTTTAAAAAGCTAATTTAAATGAAAATAGGACACAAATGTCGCTGGGGGACAGAAGACTGAGCTGAGAGGATCTGATCTTTGACAGATCTGTAGGAAGCTGAGCAGGAAGAGATACTGAGGACATCCAGCGACCACAAGCGAATCTGTATCTGCTGTACCGCTTCAGTAAACTGATCTACATGTGGCAGTGCAATGGAGTGTGTAAGGAAGGCCTGATCTCTGCAGGGGCACAGCACAAATGTCACCTCACATGTGAACAGTTTTTTTGTGTGTTTTTGATTTTTCTTTTTTTTTCCTTTTTTTTTTTTTCTTTTTTGGTCAGACTGTGCTTCCCTCACGGTTCCTGGTTAAACTTGGGAATATGTAATCCTCTGTCTGTTAATATGGAGCACCTTGTAGCACAGATTAAAAACTGTAAAGGTTGCGTGTTGTGCTCCATTTCAAATACACTGCTACTCTTAACATTTTTACGTAGTTCCGAGAGAGTTGGATAGATCTAAGCAATACCATAGACACCTTCCTGTCCATAATGGATCAATGATCTTCTTCTTATGATAATCATTTCTAGATCTGGTTGAAGTGGTTACACGGAGCCTCCTGGCAGTCACTTGTGTTGTTGCTGTTGTCACTGATAGAAATGGTTTTATCTGCATGAACACAGAGACTCTAACAGTCAGAGTGGAAACATCCTACTTCAGAGGGCTCTTTTCTGCAAATTCACATGGCTCCATTAAAGGTGAGAGTTCAGCATCCAACCCTGTTGCCCAAGTTGACAGAAGCAAAATTGTTACAAGGCGAGTAAACGTATGAGCATCTGAAATATGTTGTTTTACTTTTTCTGTTTCCCCCCTTTTCCCCACAATCTCTTTTCTTTCTCTTTTTTTTCTCTCATTTGGGTTCTAATGTGAAAGATGAAATCTGAGATGGCGATGTATGATACCTCTGGATTTTTGTATTAAAACCAAACAAATGAAAACAATTGACTTTTTACATCTGTTCGGAGCCACTGCTTACCTCACTGAGCTGCTGGTGTATTCCTAGCTGACAGGTCAGACTCAGCATTGTGGGTGAGGCTGACATCACACTCTTTGTCCTCAGACGTTATCACTTGGTGCTTCTCCAAGTCAAGGAAGGATCCTTAAACGGCCAAATTTCAAGGAGGCTACATCATCGAATCCCAACAAAGGACTGTTTCACTGTCAGGGATCCTTCGAATTCCACCACGGACTGAGTCCTTCCTTCAGGGCATTTACAAGGATGCATACATGTATCCTCTGCAGGCATTAAGTACCCACAATTCTTTGCACACAATTTGCCAGAATTCACGGCGGGGCCTCTTCAAGGATGCACACCGGGGCATTCCCTAGCCTGTTCCAGTGTGTGTTCACTGAATGCTGGGGAGGAGTCTCACTATAAATATAATAAACTGGAGCTTTCATGCTTTGATTACCTGCTGTGAAACAACATGACCCTCATCCATTTAAAATGAACGTTGGGTCTTCTGAGCTTATTTTGGTGAAAGTAATGTAAGTAGTGTAATAAGTAACTTAAGTTGCTTTACAATATTACTCTGTGTAGAGTAATATTGTAAAGCAACTTATCACTCTGAGATGAAGGTAACTTTTAATATGTAATACATTACATAATTAGAGTAACTTGCCCAACACAGTCACCCAGAACAGTGCCTGTAAGAGACGGGGACAGCAGGAGATTGATCTATGACAGTACATGCATTCCAGCAGTAGAGGGCAGCAGGCGTTCCTCTCACAGGGCAGGTGAGTGGATGAGGTAGCTGCCTTGGCCATCGCTGAGGTCGAGGTGTGAAGTTGTTAAACATATCTTATTTGTTTTTAATCCAGCATAGTGAGTGTTTGTGTGTCCAGCTACTAAGTGATTGATTAATATACACAGAGAGGCAGGTAGTCCATATTATGTCATATCCATCCGCTATGTTGGCTGTGCACAATGTCTCGGGTAGGTCCCACATCAATTAAAGATTTTAAGTGGACTAATGAAAGGTTTGGGGGTGATGTAACAAACGTATTTATCTATAATTTTTTTCAGAGGAATCCAGAATATTAGCCCAGAGTCGAAGACCCTATGCCGACGCCTGGCCGCTTGTCATTTGATCATCTCTCCACCCTCCGACACCAATCATCACAGTCTCAGTAAACCCTCCCTCAGGCTGCTCAGCACCGGGAGGAGGTTTCTAGGAGCTTTTGGACGGAAGGTTGCACTGAGCCATGTAAAGACTTTACCTCCTGAAGTCCTGCTGTAGTTGGTTCAGTCCTGTTGAAGCTGCATCTTTCCGAACCTTTGCTGGAGATCACGTGTGACGCGCAGCGCGTTTCTGCGCTTTGTTTACCGGTGAATTTTGTATGAAGGAAGGTTAAATGGAGTCATCCCTGGAGTTCTCCAGCTCTCTGGGCAGCGTGTCCTCATTGCTGACTCGCTGTCGGACTTTTAAAGTGCTGGTGATAGGAGACTCCGGGGTGGGGAAGACCTGCCTCACACACCGACTCTGCGCCGGGGAGTTCCCCAGCAGAGTGGAGGCTACCATCGGGGTGGACTTCCGCGAGAGACAGCTGGACATTCACGGAGAGAGAATTAAGGTAAGTAGTGATGTATGTGCATCACTTTTTTTTAAACAGTGGACAAACTATCAGACTAATTGTGTCAAACATTCACTTTACACCCAGCAGCGGTTCTCCAGCTGGTATTTAAATAAACTCACTGCTAATATATTTTCACTAAATATTTGCTCCTGTAGATTGTATGTTAATCACTTATAATTTTAACATTGAATTCTCTCACTATGCTCTTTATGGGCCAGATTGAATCACCCTGAACAAACGTAACTAAAACAAACCCCCACTATGTGTCAAAGAGAACAGCATATTCCTCATGCAGGTTACATGAGAATGTTTGTTTTCTAACAGTGACTTCATCATGTTTTATAGGTACTGCACTTTGATCTCCTGTTGGCTCTAAATATTCTTGTGGCCCTGCTGAGTTATTTGTCCCAGACTGACTGTGGATTCTCTTTCTGTGTTTGCAGAACTAATGCAGCCTTCAAATCACTGTGACCATTACATGTTTGATTCTACTGCATGTTTCTATTTTATCATCAGCATCAGAGAGCTGTCTGACTGATAAATGGTTCAGCTCTGATTTTAATCCAGAAGTTGTGACAGGATTAATTAGAGCCCCACTGTGTAAACACAGTTAGGGACTTTTATTTGATGAGTCTATATTAAAAGTGTGGGTGTTAGTTGGCTCATGCTGTTTCCTGAGTGTTTTGAAACTAGCACATGACAGAGGAAGTGTTTGTCTGTGGTGACTGAGGATTTCCTCAGAGCTTTAGGGTAGAAGAGGTTTCAAATTTTGCCCCAGATAATGTTATTGATAAGGGTATTAGACAAACTGTAAGTCTTCTGTTCAGACTGAACGTGTAGTTTAAGAAATATCTCAGTTTGGGTGTTAATCAAAAGTGTGTGTGTGTTTGTGTGGTGGTGTTGTTGTTGTTGTTTTTGTTTGTTTGTTTGTTTTGTGGCAAGTAACGTTCAATTCACTTAAACTGTTAATAAGACTTCTGGGCCCAGATCAGAATGATCCACATTTGGAAATCCCATGTTTTGCTATCCATGATCAGATAACCCATCTTTTGTATATTCTTTTTCAAGGCAACGTTATATTGGATCACCCTGATCCAGATACAAACTTTTTAAGATTACTAAATCCAAATAATCAGAGCTCTAAGTGGAACTACATATCACAATGTAGGCTGCTGACTGTGTATAGAACAGGCAGAATAGCCAGTGTGAGACAGCATGGGGTCTATACTTGTGAAAAATAAAGTGAGAAATGAAAGTTAGAATTAAAGTAATAATCTCAAGAATTTTAATTTAATGAATGTCTGTTAAGTCAGTATCACCATTGTCTACTTTATCACAGNTATATATATATATATATATATATATATATGTATATATATATAGCTGTCAAATCAAACCAAAATGATTAAAAATGATCATTTCAAAGATCTGTTTTGTTTTCTTTGGCTGCACCTTTGGCCATAAATGGTAATTGCAGTGTGTTTGTTGGCAGACTGCCTACATTGTGATTTGTACTCCCATTTAGAGCACTGGTTATTCAGATTTGGTCATCTTAAAAGTTTGTATCTGGATCAGGGTGATCCAATCCAATGTTGCTTTAAACAAACAGCACACAAGTATTATGGATTATTTGCTCCTGGTTAGCAAAACATGGGATTTACAAATCTGGATTAGTCTGATCCAGATTACATTTATATCAACTGGGCCCTGGTCTTGAAATACTGACAAACGACTCAGCGTCTTAAGGTTTTCCTTTCAAAACTGTATTTACGGCCTTTTATATCAAGTCCTGTCAAAGCACAGAACTAGTAATCATGTTTATGTTTACCAAATGTGTAAGTCATTTTTAGACAGAGTCAAAATGTGTGTCATCAATTGATTGACTTATCTTATTTTAGGAGACTATGACAAAACTCAACTTCCTTTGTTCCCTCTCAGTGATGACTCACGGTGTGTGTGTGTGTGTGTGTGTGTGTGTGTGTGTGTGTGTGTGTGTGTGTGTGTGTGTGTTTATGCCTGGTTTGGGGTATTTCAACACGTGATTTCCCTTAAGTTATTTCCTCTCTGCTTCCCTCCTTACGTTTGTGTCACGTCTGCCTCAGTGTCAGCCTACATGTCAATAATCCCTCACTTTTCCCCCCAACACCACCACCAGCTCCAGCTGTGGGACACAGCAGGACAGGAGCGTTTCCGTAAGTCTATGGTGCAACACTACTATCGTAATGTCCACGCCGTGCTCTTCGTATATGATGTCACCTGCCCTGCCAGCTTCAGAAGCCTAACTTCCTGGATAGAAGAGTGCAGGCAGAACTCCCTCGGGCAAGAAATCCCCAGGTAATGTACTATTACTGCATTCAATCAGATCAAATTCTTTGTAGTTTAGTCAACATCCGATAACCATATTACCTTATGCAAGGCACAAAATCATCACCCATATTTATTCCTTTCTGCTGCCCTTTCTCTTCCCAGGTTCTTGGTGGGTAATAAGAGTGACCTCCGTGATCCCAGCAAGACTGACAGCCAGGTGAGCAAGGAGCAGGCGATGAGCTTCGCCAAAGCCAACGGCATGATGTGTTTTGAGACGTCCGCCAAGAACCCCCTTAACAAATATGGGAATGCTCAGAAAGGTGACGGGGAGCTTCTGTGTCAGCAGGATAAGGTGGATGACATTGTTGTTGCTGTTGGTGCCAAACTGAAGAGACAGAAGAAACCTTTAGCAGCAAACCCCTCGGCGTACGGCTCCTTTAAAGTCATGAGCAAGAAGAGAGCAGAGAAGGAGCTGCGGACTTGCTGCTGAGAGGGGGGAAGAGAAATGTGATGTTCTTGTGTTTAGCTCTTTCTAAGTGCATGATTGTGTGTGAATGTAAGTGTGTTTGTGTGAGGCAGAGAATGACCACGTTGTGCATAATATTCATTTTTGACCAAAGACAAAATTGCAGATCATTTACACTGGAAATACAGTTTCTGTTAGTCCCACACAGAAATTAAATTTTTATACTCTTAAATATGTGAGAGGTCCTGTTTTGGAAATATTTTGTATATTTGTGATCTTATTGTTTACAATCACTGTAAAATTAAAGCCTGTCAATGGAAACATTTTGTGAGGGCTCTGATCCAGGTGACCTTTCAGACAGTCATGAATGGAGAGTTTGTCGCGTGGGGGTTGAAAATACTATGCATTAGCAATGTAGCCAGCTATATATATATAAGGGTCTGGGTGCAACCCCAAGCCGGGCAGATCAGCCAAAATAAAGAAACTCAACCAACCTGGAATAATAATAAAAAATAATAATAATAATAATAATAATGATAATATTAATAATAACAACATAAATAAATAATCTGCAGACAAAAAAAATATGGAAACTGCAGTTGTAACAATATAACAATACAAAATTTTAGTCCAAACTTCATATCAGTAACCATTAGATGCAGCAATAACCTGGTTGAGCCTGCCGGACTCTGCTGACCCTGTTCTGGAGTATTCTGATGACGCCCTGTTTATTTATTATTATGTAATTATTGGAATTGGTGGTAACAGGGCAAAGGTAGGTTTTAATAGTAGTAGTTTTAATATACTTTCGTCCCCTTTTGTCTTTTTTTTCTTTTTTCCCCCCTTCCCCTGTAGAGTAAAGACACAGACACAAACACACACATGGCAGTCAACATAAACTTGTCCCCTTATTCCCTGACAACACTTAATTTACCGGCCTGTATTCACTTTTGTATTCAGTGTAGCTAGCATGATGGACTTTTGGTTTCGTAAGGCATCCATGCAGGGGCATGTCCATGTAGGGGGAAAGTGGAAGTGATTACGCAGGGTCCCTATAGGAGGGGCCCCTCAAAAAGCCTGGAATGAAAAGTTTGGATTTATTTGCAATTTTTTATTTGTAAGTAATTAGTGCCACAACTAAAAGACTGAACTTTGCGTAAAAAAAAAAAAATAGCGGAGGCTCTCTGAGGCCCCTCTCCCTTAAAGGCGCAAAATGGTTTAGTACGACTCTGCACTAGGATTCATCTCTAAACACAGCCAGAGCTGAGTGAGTGACTGCTTATGGCGCTGGAGCACCAACGTACACTGTCATGTCTTTCCCCAAGACAGGGAAATCAGGGTTCTAAATAAATTAGAAAGAAGAAAAAGAAAGGAGAAGGAAAGAAAGCAGACTCTGTAAAGGAAGTTGTGTGAGAGAGACGGACCAAGAGAGGAAGAGTAGGGGGCCCACAGAGACTGCTTATGCATTGGGCCCAGAATTTGGTGCTACGCCCCTGCATCCATGTTTGTTCTCCTTATAGGTGCTAACATATTATTTAGTACCAAGTCGGATAAATTGAGTTAACAGAAAAATCTGGATAAGTCATCAGAAGTAGTTCAACATTTTGCAGGTAGAGAAATAAACAAGGGATCTTGATCTACTATAAATATTAGAGTAAGTGCCCCTTTTAACATATACTCAAGCAACTGTAGAGATAGCTGAACAGTTAATGTACAGATACATGATGAAAACTAATTCTTTATTTCACTGTGTTTGATGCACAAATGAAGCTGGGAAAAGGCTTAAAAGGTTTTTATAAAACCTGTGAAAACTCAAATAATGACAGCTTATCCACTCACTTTAAAAATCATCTTTCTGTCCTGACTCACAATATGTTGCTCTGTATATGAGTAACTTTGGAACAGTGGTGTTATGGTGTGGTATGATCTAATCCTAGTTGTTGAGGGTTTCCCACCCCAGGACCATGTCCAAATGGACAAAACATCACAGCAGTCATGCACCAGTCTTGTGCATGAGCAGTGTGGGCAGCGTTTATCACATGTGCTGTGATTGTGTGTCCAATCGGTGATTCAGAGGCCGTCACATGATGAAAGTCTTCTGCTCAGTGAACGAGGCAGCTGTAGATCCTATTACACACCAAAGGTAATGGCAGCAGAGTATTTGTGTGTGAGTAAGTGAGTGAGTGAGTGAGTGAGTGAGTGAGTGAGTGCATTTGCGCACATGCAGGTGTCACATTTGTGCAACATTCAACAGCCAACTGGTAGATGTCTTACTCAATACTCAGGGGAGATGACATCTGGAGGAGGATAGTATTTTTTAGATTTGTCCAATTAACAGTAATTTTAAACTTAAATTTTAAATAAAAAGCAATGAGCTTAAAGGCATACTACGCAGGATTTGTCACTTCCTGTCTGTAATAACAACGTTCAAACATGGCTCTTCTCCTTGGTTCAAAGAGACTGACAGAGCTCTCTGTAGGTCAAGGGATGTAGAGAGTGAATGAAGAGAGGGAGCAGGGTTAACGAAAACAAACTAGTGCATCAGACCAATAAAACATTAAGTTGTATTTCCCTGAACGTTAAAGCAACACAATGGAGGATTGCGCTTTTTACCTCATGGGGTCCCCCTACAGATGAAAAACGGTATTGTCTGTCGCAAAAATCTTTCTGCGCGTGCATCTGTTGACAAGCGAATGATACCAGTGTACTTCCTGAAGCTGGCCGTGTAATGCGCGATCATCATGTCTTCAAAACAGGTAATGTAGCCTTATAGCATTTTGTACATACATGATTAGGCCGATTGCTTTATTTATTTATTCATCTTAGAAACTCAGAAATGAGTTGCTCTCTGCATGTCAGGGCTGACCTCCTCCTCACAGCATGCGCGCGCACAGACACAAACACACA
>NC_065510.1:43906062-43922110 GCF_006386435.1 Epinephelus moara
GATAATGCGTTATTACAACTAATAAGCCGGCGACACTTCCATGTACACAGAGTAACACTCGCCACACACCGTGTACACAGAGTAACACTCGCCAGTCGCCACACACCGTACACAGAGTAACACTTGCCTTTGTGGTAGGATCCACTTCTGAACCGTGTCTCGGCCGCTTCTCCACCATGTTGCTTTCTCTTTCTACCTGCGCTCTACCTCTTGCTACGAGACTCTCCGCTCTTCCTCCCCCTCCCTTCTTGTTGTGAGGAAGCATTTCCTGTGCGCCAGCGCGGGAATGTCACCGGTCGACATGCATACTAAAATGATATATATTGAAAAATACCGCGAGATGTTAGAGGAGCCGATCGGCTTAATCAGCATTGTGTCATCTCCTCTAGTAGTGGCTTGGGTAAAACGGACATTTACGGACCTGTAGTAGTTACGCACTATAGCTTTAAGTCTAAAACCTAAAATGGTGCAAAGTTAATATACAGGGATAAAACATAACATATATAGTATAAAATTTGTAGAAGCAGAGCAGGGATCTGTGGTACAACTTCATCTCCTTCTAAGGTGCATGGAGTTGGAAAAAGTCTGAAGCAATATTAAAATTATTTAAACAATATTTTCACTCATTCAGGTTTGATTTTCATTCATTTAGCTACTCCAGAGAGCATTTATGTCACACATTACTCACAGACTGGAGCTAGAAGTGACCACCATTTGGGCTAGAGGGTGGAACTGTGGAGGAGCGAGGGGTGGATCTGTCTGAGAAGACAAGCCCTCAACATCGCATCATGTTAGATAACTTAAGGGAGTCGGTGTCCCTGACCTGACTCTGCCCCACAGCTGTATGGCAGAAAGAGTGGGTTAATGACAAGGAAGAGTGTCACTACTTGTCTGCAAAATAATTTAAAGAAAGAACTGGGACACTGTGGGCTGTGGGACTCGACAAAGACAGGTAAATTTGAGAGTGGACTGTGTGGTACATTCAGAAAACAATAAGCTGTGAAACACCTGTTACATGGAGGAGAGAAAGGCTATATGCTGCATTATCACACCGGCTGCTACCCATTACACCAGCTACATTTAGGGTCCCCCTTATATTAGGCTGCAAAGTCCACACTATTCTGATTGCAGTAACATATAATGCTAACTAATGTGACTGCTGTCACATATCTTCATGGTTTGGCTTCACAAATTGCCACACTGCCAAAAGCCAATATACAGTCTTTTACAGAGGTTGTATTCCACCCCTGCATTGATCGATTTATTCATTGATTTATGTATTCAGTAACAGTAGCTGTGCAATGCCTCTTCTACTGTAGCATCTTGCTGGATTTTAGTTGTAAAGAACTTTCAATGTATGCTGAATAAAAATTTAAAGACAAAACTTTTGTTATTGCTCCCATTTTCCACAGGTTTGAGTTAAAGATCTGAGATGTCAATTAAAGATGTGAATTTTAATGTAAACATCTCCTTGGTATTGTGTTTTATGTTCCTTGTTTTGTGTATTGTCTTTGTGTTATATGTTGAATGAATAATAACTTTAAAAAAAAAAATCGGAGACTTTTTATGCCCTCATTAGATACATTTCTCTCAAATTCTGGTCACAAATGTGTTAAAATCCATGTCAGTGAGCACTTCTCCTTTTCCATGATAATCCATCCCCCTGACAGGTGTGGTATATCAAGATGCTGATTAAACAGCATCATTACTACACAGGTATGTCTTGGGATGGTCACAATAAAAGGTCACTCTAAAAATGTTCGGTTGAATCACACAACACAATGCCACAGATGTAGCAGGTTTTGAGGGAGTGTGCCATAGGCATGCTGACTGCAGGAATGTCCACCAGAGCTGTTGCCCCCATCATGATCTTGTTAAGCTACCTGTCATGTGAAAAACCACAGATTGGTTTCACACTGTGACTCTGACAATCACCAGGATAGCATTTAACGGCAAATTTCAAACTACTGTCAACAATTAGTTAACAAGACTAAATTCTGAGAATTTTTGTTCTTCATCGAGTCACCTTTATTTTCACAAAGACCGATTACTCCATGAGTGACATACTGACGTTTAAGGATGCTCTTACTGTCTTTGGCTGTTATAAAAGCATAGAATTCAAAGTACTGTCAAAATTCAGTTTTTGAGATTAAATACCACTACACTTTTACTAGGTCATGAAAATGTTGTCCTTTTTTTCATGAACCCTGGAGATTTATTTAGTGAGAGGTTTTAGTGGGGTTGTAGTACTGTTTACACTGACACATCTTCATGCATTGTGGGCTCAGTTTTTGACCTAAAAATCTGTCAGGATTGTCTATGGAGTGCAGTCGCAAACTTGGTGTCGAAAAAGCAATAAAATGTGGGAGAGTGAGGTTTGATTAGTTTAACAGTTTTTGCAGAAACAGAGTGATGGACTTCAGAACTCCTGCCAGGTTTACGTGTATGAATATTTCTGCTGGGGCTGTATTTTGGTGAAAACTGCAAAGCTGTAGCACATACAGTCGATTTGTTATACATTTTCAAAGTTTTAAACTTCACAACACTGCTGTAGCACCACCATCAGGACTATAAGCCCCAATGTTTAGTTGAGGAACTTTGGTATAGGACTGGACCTATGTGCAAAGTTGATTTTATTTCATGCATGGGTAGACCCCTTTTAATGGCTGGGAGAAAAAAAAGCAAAACAAGAGGGAGCAGCAGCAGAACTGCCCGGCCCCTGATGAGAGCAACGGAGCAGCTTCATAAATATATGGCAGCCACTGATAATCACTAGCCCAATGATCTAAGTGACGTAACTGAAAGAAGAAGCGACACAGTGGACTGGCCTCACTGAAATTCACTTTATGAATGATTTACATGTAAACAAAAGTGTGTTAGGACTAGTGTGTATACATGTGCCTAAAATGTTTCTTTTTATGATTAATATGTGACTCTAAGACAATTATTACAACCCCACCCTCTTATTTTTTATATCTTTCTCCTTATTTTATTACATTAGATAGTTGTTTGTTCTTTTTTGTTTTATTATTATCTTACTAATTCACTTACAGTAATATTTATCTGTTTATTATTTTATTAAGCTCAGGCTTGTAACAAAAATTCTGTTATATCCAGTGATACCTGGACCCTGGACCTTTTGTTTCTGCTACTGAAATGAACATTCAGTTCACAGGCAACAGCTCTGGTGGACATTCCCGCAGTCAGCATGCCAATGGCACACTCCCTCAAAAGCTGTGACGTCTGTGTCAGTTTGTGTTGTGTGATTTAACTTTGTCCTTTTATTGTGACCATCCTGTTTAATCAGCATCTTGATATGCCACACCTGGAGAAATGTATCTACTGAGAGCATGAAAAAAGTCTCAGATCTTTAACTTAAACGTATGAAAAATGGCAGCAAAAAAAAAAAGTGTTGCGTTTAAATTTTTGCTTGGTGTATTAGTATAAGAGAAGACAATCTGCCAATCACAGCCATGCATGGTGCAGGCCCACAATAGCTCTGGGACAGAGTGTATTATGCAACCAGAATTCAGTGTCTCTGCATGCAACCACATGGGACTGTAATCCACTTGAAAGCAGCGTGAGGGATGTCTGATCCTCCACAGAGCAGTCAACATCATTTCATCTCATTATACAGCATGACACATGCTATGAACGGAAATTAAAACTTAATTGTAATATTTATAATTTTACTATAAATCCGTAACATTACAACATTAACTCAAAGCCACAGCAAAGCACAGACATTGTTCTGGCAGGTCGCCTGTGGGGGGCGCACTGGTGTCCCAGTCTTTTAGAAAGGAGGTGCTCTGTGCAGTCAGTGTTGGACAGCAGCTGAGCGCTCCTCCTCAATCATCTTTAAAAGCTGCTGGGAACACACGGACACACACTCACTTACCTGCTGATAACAGAGAGAAGATGTTCTGCAGACGGGCTTTGCAGAGAGTCGGGCCTCTGGCACGAAGGGCTTTCAAACCAACACCCAGAAATGGTGAGTAGCCTGAGGTTAACACACTTAATGACCTGTGTGGAGTTTACAGGATGTGTCGTCTAATTAATTAAAGATCGCTGCCTCGTGCGTTTACCAGCTTGTCTGCATTGTGGACTAATTACTGGAATAATTGAAACGTTTTGTGAATGACAGTCTCACACATTTGTTAAAAAGCGGGATTATACTCGCGCAAATGAAATGCTTTTAAAATTACTTTCTGTTGCAGAGTTTCCTTTCAAATCTTTGATTTCTGTGGGAAGACAGTCGCATAAAGATTTAGATTCAGAGGTTTTCCATTGTGCAGAGCAGCAGTCGGAGGGAGGTGTGTCCTGCTTTGGGAACACACCGTTCTTGCACACTGGTTATGAAAGAGCGCACGACACGCGACAAAATTTGGTTTTAAGGTTTTATAACTAAGCTGCATCAAATGCGCCTAATGTTTTTGATAAAGTATTAAAGTCTCGAGCGTTTAGGCCTTGTCCAATATTTGCAAAGAAAAAACGATTTAGTTGTTATTCTTCGTGATGGTTACACGCTGTACCAAGACTTAGAGCTGGACCACATGGAGATCAACCATGCCTGCAGAAAAGCCAGCCCCACGGACTAGCCTATCATAACCATATTAAAGAATAACATTCGCACAAGTTGCATACATGAGGCTACACCAGAATTTTCATTTATGTTTTCTGCATTATTTGAAACCTAACTCTGAGTGTTTGCATCTAAGATGAAGGGAATTCAGGTAAAGTTTAGGATGCTTTGTCTTTTCACGCGTGCTTGCCTGGATCATCCTTTACTTTGGGCGCTGAGCACGTGGAATTCAGCTTGAGGGCAAACTGCTGCTTTAATTTCCTGTAAAACTTGGTGAAGCCTGACTGATGGTGCAGACAAAATGAACTATAGCTGCAAAAATAGTTGGTCGTGAAGGCTGCATTCTAGAAATGAAAGTCTTAAAAAAACCTGCAGGTGTGTCAGGGTCACAGCAGGCCTGACCTTGTTGTCCTGCATGTGTGCACTTTCTCTCCTCTGGTTCTGTCTCAGCATATGTCAGCTGACAGTAGGAGAGTACACCCAACACGCAGGTCAACACACGTGTATCATCACAGCAGCCATCTTGTCTGTTGTTGCTGTGCATGTCCATTTTTACAGGCTTAAACCTCACTGCAGGGATTAACTGATTACCTGTATAAATAACCTGTACTTGGCCTTGTCCCAGCATAACGCTGCTGTGTCATGGGTATTAGAGGAGGAAGGTGGGGGGACTTACTCCTACATTGATTCGGCATCCACAAGAGGACAATGTCCAGCTCTATTTGAGTTTGCTACACACTTAGTTTTACTAATTTATTATCTTTAATTTAGTGATATCATAGCCTCATTTCCACTGCATGGTCCTGCATGGCCCGACTCACATAGAACCATTCTGGGTTTCCATGAGCAAAGTTGTGTATAGTAGGCTACCTGGTACTTTTCTACCTGGTTTCAAGTAAGCTAATACCAGGTGGAGTTAAAACACTGGAGTTCAAACCCACCATTTTGAGAAGGGACTTGAGAAGGCTGTGGGTTTTTCCGTTGGATTTTGGATTATTGCAGAGAATAAACTCTATGGCAAACAAAAGTTTGATACTTCTGGGTTTTGCTCAGCAAAATAATCTTCACAAATAAACACCACTTAAGGATTTTTGGCACAGTGTTTGGCATTATGATGATTAATGTCCCTTATTAGAAACCTGTTAGTAACCAGCTTTTTTAAGACTCGTAAAAGCTTCAAAATGGACAGTGGGGTATTTAATGATGCATTTTATGTCGTAGAACAATTTGTCTAAAGAGATATTTGCACATCCAACTGTCTCAGATGCAGATGTGTTGGAAAATCATTGAACATTCTTGACCAAGGTCCAGTAGGACTGAAACTAAAAAAATGTGAAGCTGAGCAAAAGCAGTGTGCAGGATTTTCTGTTTAACAACTCAGATGTCGTAGAACAAAACATGAGTCTCTTATGCTTGTGGTAACCACAGGCCTTATTTCAGACCTAACAAATAATCCATTTTTAAAAAACCACTGACTTTGAGAAGATGGAACTGGAAGTACTAAAATTCTAACTCATGTCTGAGTTTAAGGACTCATTCCTGCAGTACTCTTTCCCCACAGTGAGCATGATTATATGGGATGCAGCAGTGCTCACTTTGGTAAGAACCTCAAGTTATTGTTTGGGCCATTCGTGGTACATAACTGTCCATGAAAACCACAGTGTGTCATTTTAACACTTTAGGGTTTTTTTATGGATTAACCAAACAAGATAACATGTTAATAAGTGATCCCTCTTTTTTGTTACCGTTGGACAGAGCCAGTCCAGCTAGTTTCCTGTCTGTCTGGTTTCCCCGTATCCAGTCTTTATGCCATGCTAAGCTAACTGATTGCTGCCTCCAGCTACGTATTTAGCAGACAGACATCAGAGTGGTATCAAACTTGCAATAGACCGAAGATTTTGTGATGGGTAGAGTTGAAACAGGCAACTACTTGCAATGCACTGTTCTGCAATGTTCTAAAAAAAACCTGCCAGTTCACACCAAAGCAGCTAGATGAGAGGATGTATCATCTCTATACAACAACTCTCTGTTCTTCCGTTCTGATTTCCAGCTTTTCAGGCTTATTTTGTGGCTGAAAATTTGTAGCTTCTTTAAAATATGAATGAGGATAGTGATGGTGGGATACTGGCTACAGTTGCATTTGTAGTAGTGATGAAACTGAAACCGAAAAACTGAAACAAGACCAGTGTCAGATGGACAGTATTCATAATAAATATGCCACAATAATATAAGTAACAAGCGCCAATTAATCAGTCATAAGTACAAGCGGGGCACAAGTACATACAGCGAGCAGCAGCAGTGACCCACTGTCCTACACCGGCACACCATGAGGACAGAAACAGAGGGCTCAGCAGGGATGGAGCACCTGCAGCAGCAAGTTAACACGCCATCTGCGGCCATTTTGACTTGACCCGCAGACTGCACAAGCCGGCTGGCTGTTGAAACAGGTGACGAGCTTTAAGTTCTAAAACCAGCAACCGACGATTTGACCAGTTGAGTTACAGGTGACACCATCAGCCAGCTTGAGTTGAGCTCAGATGGCCAGTTCACACCGCGGCAACATTTCTCTGCAACATTCTAAAACCGTTTAGTCTCGTCGCAAATCTTTGATCTGAACTGGGCTTTAGTCACCTAAGACAAAGAATGAGCTCAGAACAGAAAAATCAAACACTAGAAAGGGCCAGTTGCGATTTCGTGTCCGCCATTGTACTTTTCCTACACACTTGGCACACAGAAGTTTCAGTATGTTGCAATTTGGAACCTCACACTTGATGCCACAAAATCTGACACACTGACAGACCTTTTGTTGATAAGAAACTTGTTAGCATTTACAGAGAGACATTAGTGTTCAGTTACTCATGTTTCTGTCCACCTGATAAATTTAAATTAAATATTCACTTTCTTTTAGCTCTGTTTTTGATCTCTACAAATTCCTGTCTATTAAGTTGCAAAATGCTACACTGTTCATCGCTGTTTTTAAACTGATGTAAATCTAAATCTGTGATGGATCGATTAAACATTTTGTGAATGCAGCAGGTAAACAATCATCCATGTTATATAGATATAAGTTGTCAGTAGCAAAGTCACAGGATGAGTTATGATTTGCCAGAACACACATGTGAAACATGGGAAGGACGAAAGGGGGAGGGGTGTGCTGTACATTGTGTTCTTTCATGACTTAAGATGGCCTACTCAGGTTGCTGAGTAAACCACGTGCATGTACACACATAGAGGGTGTGGATCATGCTAAAGATATCGTACGTACTGTAACAGCATGTAGACTTCTTGGTGTGTGTGTGTGTGTGTGTGTGTGTGTGTGTGTGGTGTGTGTGAGAGAGAGAGATCTAGGTAGAACGAGATTAGGATGAAGAAGTTCTTGGGAAGCAGGGTGGTTTTATTTACAGCCTCCTGTGCATGCACTACTGGCAATCCTTTAAACACCAGCAAATCTTTTTACTGGGTACGCAGGCTGCAGCCATCCACAGTCACCACCAGCACAACAATCGCCTGTTATAAAGCATTTGACAGATCCTCTTTGACTCCTGACAGATGTGCTGAGGGATTAATTCATGTTAATTTAAGACCACTAGATCATTTAAAGTTTATTTTTGATGCACATCTAAGATCATGAAGCTGGATGTGTTCGTGTGTTGGGGATTTAATTTAAGGGACAATTAGGTGTTTAGCTTGGCTGCTTCTAAATCTTTCCATCTCCCCTGCTACAAATGACGAGGGCTGTATTGTGTAACTGGATTAAGGGATGGAGACATGTTGACGCCATCAGAATGCACTGGTCTATGTGCCGAGTCGTAATTCTGATGGAGCAGTTTCCTGAATGAAATGAATGACACACCTAAGTGTTTAAATTTATCATACTTTCACTCTCTGATTTTTCTTTAATTAGTGACGCTTATTTTGGATCTCATGACACAAAAAGCAAATGCCCTATCGATAAAAGTGAACACAAGTCCATCCTAGTTCAAAATGAGTAATTTCATGATAATATATATTTCGGTTGATGTGACTGACCTTTTGTTGAGGGCTGACCCAATTGCTTCCATTGTTGCCATGGTAATCGACGACCAAATCAGAATTCAAAGCTTTAAGTTATTCAGGACAGCCCCAGGACTCAGCTTCCAATCATATTTCCAAACTAACTCTGTGACTGTGCCTTCCTGTGTCTCTCAGCAGTTCCAGTGCGACACATGGCCTTTGGAATCCCTGGTGGCTCCAGCAACATGGCGTACTTTGTTCTGTGCGGAGGAGGCCTCACTGCTGCAGCCGTCTATGTGAGTATCTGTGTGAGATTTCTCCATTCTAGGTTCACCTGACCTGTAAGAATTAAAGTAGTATTCCACTCAAAATCTGTCCTCAGAATCAGCAGTGAGTGTAACTTAAAAGATTTTGGGAGAAATAGTACTTGAATGCTTAAAAATATTTATTACTTGATTTTCTCCTCCCACACTAAATGATATTAAAAACTGAGAATATAATTTTAAAGGAACTTAAAACTGTAGTCAAAATGTGAAACATGAGTTAAGTAGACTTGCATGCTAAACAGAGCAGTTCTATGCCTTGGCCACACTGCCTGTGTGAGCAGTGCATGATGGCTAACTCACTGAACTGCTGCAGCTTGCACGTGTATGGTGTTCACACAGACAGCGTTGCTGCTGTTGCCCTGCTGCCTGTCATCTATGTCTTTCTATATTGAGTTTGCCTCATAAAATCCATAGTAAGGACCCTGTGTTAATAAATCAAGGGACTCTGTCCACAGAGAACCTAGAGGGCTTTTAATTTGAAACAGAATCAGTCAGTGTTGAGTTAGGAGTAAATAGCCCCTTTTACACTGCCTCTTTAAGGCAGGAATTTCACTCACTTATCCCGCTTCACCATTCTGTATTATTTATTATTATGCTTTCGCAATGCTGGCATGCTGTCTAAAATAACACACTGGAGTGACGTGGTGTAAAAATGCAAAGGTGGTGTAAAGAAGGGACTTAATAGCAGCCCTGTAGCGTGATCTTTGTCTAAATCTTTGTCCATGTCTGTGAGATAATCTATAGAAATAGGCATTGTCGGGGTTGCTGGTGCAATATCAATATGATTATCAAAAGACCATTTTCATGGTCATTGTCTATTTTTGTTAAAAACTGTGCAAGTCACACAGAACAAATAATGAAATTCCAAATTTTTAGACATAAGCAGCTGCTAAGCTGTACAGTTAACACTGGCGCTGACAAAAAAAAATTAGAGGTTCCTATGATGCACACGTGCTGCTCAGGTGTTATACTGGCATGTATTAGTTCTTTCCATATATTTATAAATGCAGCTAGGCATCATCTACAAGATCAGAAAATATGTGAATCCATTAAACACTGGTGCAAGGATTGACGTCCACTTCTGACTCATCAGCAGAGGGTCTTTGTGATCATCCAATCTGTAGTTTTACAGTGTGATGTCTTGGCTGGTGTAAACTGGGAGCCAGTTAACATGCATCCTCAGGAAAGACTGGTCTGTGTGTAGCAGACAACACCACAGCTCAGAAACTGGAGGCGACATAGAAGGTTCTTTGTGCTTTCTGCATACAGCCAGTCTGCCAAGACAATAGCTGTCAGGCTCTTGGCAAAGCACAAGCGCTATCAGCTGTGATTGTTCATGTTAGAAAAATCTCAGTGTAAGCTGGTATTTTGTGTTATCATTTGATGTGTGCTGGAATGTAATAAGTGCATATCTGCCCTCTTTCTGTCAGGCTTACAAGGCAGCCAATGGTGATAGTGTGCGCCATGAGGATGCAGTTGCCAGCATGGCCTCCACAGAAAAGGGTCAGTTGTTGAGAGACACACACACACACACATACACACACACACACACATACACACACACAAACACACACACACACACACACACACACACACACACACACACACACACACACACACACACACACACTTAAACTTAACTTTCTGAGATTGTGTTTCTAAATATTACTACAGAAATGAATAATTTATTAAATAAATAAATTACATAATTAGAATTTTAGACTTATGTCTGCAACAAATGCATAAATTACAGGCACAGCATTTCTACAATTATACATGACTAAGTCTACAGCCATGCTAGTGCCTTTGTGAGGTTGTATCATATGGTCGTAGCCACTGTGATTGGGTCAGTATTAGCACAAAATGTCTGAGTCAGTTTTTTCCTTTTTTTTTTATTTTCTTTTCTTTTTCTTTTTTTTAAATCAGGCAGTAAACATGCACTTTTGTATGGTGCTTGCAAATAATAATATTTCAATCATTTCATCAGATATTGCAATATGAGTCATTACTTTAGTGTGTGTGTGTGTAGATAGATAGAGTTTTGTTTTTTTTTTTTGTTTAATTTTCTGAAAATAAGCAAAAATGATGGGATTTTTGCTGGGTTCTGTATTTTTTTTTGTTTATTTGGTTTTTGTTTTCAGACAAAACTAAGTAACTTATTCATCCAAACAACATTCAATAACCAGTCTGAGCAATCTGCACACCAATATTTCAGGGTTTTGTTGAGTCATTTCATGAAAAATTGATAACACTACACAAAAGAAAGTGGGTCTCACATTTTCACAGATCACTTCCAATCCAGCCTCAAACGTCAGTCAGCTAGATTTTAATTGGGTAACTATCTTTAGCTTCTAGAGAAGCAGTTTGTGACATTGCCGATGTTTACACACACATTAATATTACACTATTATTCTGAATATGACAGTCTGAAATTGATGCGGGTTATGTAAACAGCATTCAGTTTAGATATTCCAAATTTGACCGTTCTTAATGTAGCATTTTCCAATTAAGAAGTATGATATGCTGATATTATTCAGGTTTTAATAGCATTGTTTGGACATGTATACAGCACATTCAGAATATGTCTCAATTGCGTTTTTTTACTGCAGCTTGTGACATAAGTCCACCACCAGTGGAAAACTTTTGAAAAAATTCTGTTTTGATGTGAAGAAGAAAAATGACAAGCAGCTCCAGCTGTTCTACTTTTCTGTATTACGACATGCCCTTTGATTTTCATTAGCCATGTAAACAGCTTAATAGGAATACTGTCTTCTTCAGAGTAAGGGGTAAAAAAAGAATATTATGTGGAAGTAAACATATTGATGATAATTTTGCCCAGGTGTACATATGTACTAATAATTTGAGAAACAGAAAGCAAAAAAAGCAGGAGATTCTGCTGCATTTCCTGGCTGGTTGGCTTGGGTCTGGCTTCACCACCCAAATATCAAACATGGTAGAATGATCACTCTCAAAAGTTTTATCTTGCCTGTCTGTTTTCATCTCTGTCTGCAAATTGTCTATTCAGCCAGTATAAACCCAGAGAGATCATGGCTCTACGCCCAGAGTGACTAACAAGCTTGTAATGGGGATAAGCAGCAGATGCCACTGGTTCACTTGTATACATGCAGCCTGGAAGTGTTTCTGCTCCCAGAGTATAAAGCAGTAGTCCCTACAGCACTGTAGACTGTACTGCTTCGGCTTTAAACTGGCCAGTGATCACATTATGTCGTCAAGCACAGATTCCCAGACACAAAGTCACAGAAACATCTTGATGCACATCATGACTGTGATTGATGTGATTGTGATTTAAAGATCATATTGGCCTGACACATTCATCTGAATACACATCACTGAGTATCACTACAGTGCAGTTTAGTGTGCTGAGCTGTAAATGTATATTGAATAACAGCAACTGAGAAGAGAGAATTTGTAAAGCCGCACTGAAGCTCTGCTTGTAGCTCGGATTTTAGCCAATAAACCTTTACTTAAAAAAACAAAAACAATATTCAGATACAAAAAACTGCTTAACTCCAGAGTGCTCACTGATCATTAGGTATTGACTGTGCTGTCTTTTATTACTACCTAATGTATTGAATGATTGCAGCAAAGGGGGAAGAAAAAAAAAAAAAAATCTGTATTGGCCCAAATTTTCACAATTGGTGCATCCCTGGTATATATTGCACTAGCTGTTTTTTTGTTTTGTTTGTTTGTTTTTTTAATTAGTTTGGTATAATTTTTTCTGTTGCACATAACTGTATGAATGAAGAGACACGGGTCAAGGAAGGTTGCTATTATTTACTTCTGCTTCCTTTTTTTATTGTGCAGCTCCTGCAGCTGAGGCAGCACCAGAAGTAGCAGCTCCTGCAGCTGACCCTGCCCCAGTGGAGGTGTCAGTGCCAGCCGTAGAGGTCATCACAGAAGTTGCCACAGAGTCTGTCCCTGCTCCTGCAGAACCTGTGGCAGAGACCGCCGCAGAACCTGTGGCAGAGACCGCCGCCGAACCTGTTGTCGAGGCAGTGTGTGAAGCAGCCGCCGTGGCCTCTGAGGTGGTCATTGCTGAGGCTGCAGCTGAGCCAGCAGTCACAGAAGAAGCTGCCCCACCAGCAGTGGTAGAGGCAGTTCCAGAAGCTGCTCCTGTCATTGTGGAAGTCACTGCCACGGAGGAGACACCAGCAGAGGTCCCTGCCGTCGAAGCCCCTGCAGCAGAGAGTGCTGGTATGGCAGCAGTAGCAGTAGCAGTAGATGAAGTCCCTCCTGCTCCCCCTGCTGAGGCAGAGACTGGCCCTGCAGCCCCTGAGGCTGAGGCCACCCCTGCTGCTGAGGTGGCTGCATAAAGCTGTGATGGTAGGATAGTTGCCCATAAAGTAGGGCTAGGAGTTAGTTGTGCTGTGTTCCACCTTTTGGGGCCCAGGAAAAAAGGACTCATGAACCCCTATTTGATAAAAGGGGGGGGAGGATGGCGTTTAGTTTTCACTTCTAGTTGGGGGTTCACCAGTCTAGTTCCCAGGGTTCCCTCCTTTCCTTACCTCACCCAAAAACTTCAGACCCAAACCAGAACATTTGGCATTAGGCTGTTTTAGATTCAGTTTGGAAAATTCAGTTTCTATAGGAATTTTTTTATAATCAGAGCAAATCCAAATTATGGTTTGGCTGCTGTACAGCTGATAGAGAGTTAACTAGGTGATATAAGGGACAGAGCTGATGACTGATGTTCTCTATGAAATGTTATACTAAGTGCCCTTAAAAAACAAACCTCACATTCTTCCTCATCTAAAAATGTCAGCACGGTGAATGAATGCAGTCCTTAAGTTATTCAAGTTGTCTTCCTCATTCAACATCATTTGCACTTGATCTTCATCTGCTCAGCCAATGCTTACTTCGATCTATATCCCATGAAACTTTGCTTAGGTTAGGATTATCATTCAAACAGTAGGGATGGAACACAGATGGTGTGTTTTAATATAACTGTCTCACTGTAAAGTTCTACCAAAAAAAAAAAGTTTGCTCTTTTTTCAAGGCTGCAGCACTCTCGTTTTCTTGATCATTTTGCACATTTTTCCTCTTTTGACCATATTGAAATTCTTATTTACCAGCCATGTACAAGACGTTTTTTTTCTCTTAAGTGTCAAACTCACCTTTCTTGTTTCTTTACTCCTTTTTAAATGTGAAATCTTTCAGGGAACACTACCGAAAATTCATTCACCTGTCTCTCAGCAATTTGTCATTATGATTAATATTCTCAAGTTTCTAAGAATAAAACATCTCTGGATGAGAAGAAAGTGTCTCAACATTGCATTTTTTTTTTTTAAAGTGCTATATTATGCAAACGGTTGTGTGGTGAATGTATGATTAAAATTATGATTTGGGTCTTGTTTGCATATATCAAGATTGTGTAGGTTGTAAAAGAATCTGTTGAGAATAAGTATCTTGTTTGTCCGAGGCTAACTGTAGTCTAGAATTCGGTGCCTTGCTCAAGGGCACCTCGGCAGTGCTCAGGAGGTGAACTGGCACCTCTCCAGCCACCAGTCCACGCTCCATATTTGGTCCGGACGGGGACTTGAGCAGGTGACCCTCCAGTTCCCAACCCAAGTCCCTATGGACTGAGCTACTGCCGCCCCAAGCTGTCCCTAACATGGAACTCACACCAGTGGCATAAGATAGTTAAAATGGGCCCCAGTGCATGCTATTATGCACACATCGTCTCGTCACATGATCAGAGACTTTACATTGGATAACATCAACACACAGCTTACCCAGCAATCATCACTGCATATC
This sequence comes from Epinephelus moara, assembly GCF_006386435.1. NCBI lineage: Eukaryota > Metazoa > Chordata > Actinopteri > Perciformes > Serranidae > Epinephelus > Epinephelus moara. The sequence continues at coordinate 43,920,739 of NC_065510.1, forward strand.
TGTAATGACAAATGCCAATGAAAATAAGACATTAAGAAATTAACAATTTTAATTGATTTCTAGTTATAAAATAGTTAATTTATAGAATAGTTGATTTATAGTTAAAGAATATGCATGTCATTTTGTTATAGATGCTGACTTTTACAAAAAAAGAAATATGACCAATGAGTTTACCTTTTTTAAGAGTATATATAACAAATGGCACTGTGTTTAATGTAATGGGAGTTTCTCTTTGAACACAGGCATATTTTCAAGGTGGCAATCACTTTTAAGGGCCCGTTCTCCACCCAACACATTGTTGGAGGGCCCACTCCCCCTATGGGCCCCAGTGCAACCACACTGTCTATATTTACGCCCCGCACTCACACGCTGCAGCAGGAGGCTGCTAAAGGTACACTTTTCTCATGATAAACAAGTACAACAATGCAGAGGCTGTCAATATCCTGCATGCAGCCCTACAATTACATAAGACTTAAGTGAATGTAAATAGTAAAGGCTGTAAGTGTGCCCATAGAACTACATAGCTCCCTCCTATCAAAAACAGAGAAATTTGGTCATGGCAAAGGTAGAAAATTCACATATTTATTTGCATATAGAGCAGTAAAGTGAGATCCTGTCACTAGGAACGTATGTGGAGATGCATTCAAATGCCTGGTGTAAACAGACAACTAGAACTTTCCACTTGTGACTGGGGTCAAATATAAATATATATATATATAAATATATATATATATATATATTTGAGCCCCACATGAGAATGGTATTGAATAGGGGTGATGATACATTATGAAGTCTAACTGAAGAGTAAAACAATGATTAGAAGACCAAAAAGCTAACATAGCAGCCTTGGGTCAAAGGTTGTAAAAAAAAAGGGGAAAAAAGGAGAGAGGCCAAACAAATTTCTAATGAAAACAGTTTATTCAACAACTGTAAATATAACGAAAACGGTGTAATGCACAGAATGTTGTGTGGGTGTACATGTGTGGGTGGTCTTCTTGTACTTGGCCTACTCCTGTGTCCTCCCTGTTCCAACGGCCCTTTGAAAAGACAAAAAACATGAAGCCAGACCTTACCATATTTAATAGTGCTTTGAGATAGCTGATTACTGTGATCTATTAAGTATCTCAAAGGTGCTCCAAATTGAATTTAAGATGTTTATAGACCCTATACAGCCTATATAGTGATATGAATCTATCACAGCTAATTTGTCATGAAATTTAAACCCAAAATAGCAAAACAACAGATAGGAAGGGGTTGGGGTGATCATTCTTGTAGCAAACATGATTCCTAACTATAAATAAAAAATATTCCTTAATTTTTATATTTTTAAACCTTTAAGTGCCGTATTTGTTTTGATGCCAAAATTCACACC
>NC_065510.1:43923462-43930959 GCF_006386435.1 Epinephelus moara
GGGGGCAAACACTTTTTCACACAGGGCCATGTAGCTTTGGATTTTTTTCTTCCTCATTAATAAAACCCTTCATTTAAAAACTGCATTTTGTGTTTACTTGTGTTATCTTTGACTAATGTTTAAATTTGTTTGATGATCTGAAACATTTAAGTGTGGAAAACATGCAAAAAAGTAAGAAATCAGGAAGGGGGCAAACACTTTTTCACACCACTGTATATATATATATATATGTATATATGTATATGTAATATATATATATGTATATGTATATGTATATATATATATGTATATATGTATATGAAACCATAGACACTGACTTAAGTGGCCTCCATGTGTACTTCAATACAACAGTGTGCTGTGTGTAACATCTTTCAGTCAGTTCAGGACTGTGACCAGGACTGTGTTGTAGGTGTAGAAACACCCACTTCTTGTAGAAATGCTTCATTTCCTCAAGATCCTTGTGCCATGCTCATGCTCCTGTGCTTCAAGTGTAAGATGTAAAGACAACGACCGAAAGCAGTGTTGTAGCGTTTCAGTGTTTTTCAGTTTCAAAGTTGTTTAGTAAATCAGACACTGATGGAGCAGTGCTGTGCTGTACCTCTTTTTTTCTATCAAAAGAAATGTGTGCTGGTCAAAGGGGACTTAGCTAAAAGTATTTCAAAGGGGGTACATAATTGAAAAGAGTTCAAGGACCACTGATAAGGAATGTTTTTGCCTTCAGTCCTTTGTTCTCCTGTATTGCTTGTTTTTTGAAATGATGACCACATGACCACTCTTACACATCAAGATAATAAATTAATATAATTCTAGAAAAGTTTAGATCTTACTAATCCAGGTGTGACTTCTGGTCATGAGGGGGAGAAGATGGCAGCTCAAGTGTTTAGCTTCCTCTAAATCTCGGCCTAAAAATGCAAAAAACAAACAAAAAAGCAGAAAATAAGAAAAACTGAGGGGACTGAGGAAAGAAGAAAAAAGCAATTTTTGAAAAAAGACTGAGGGGAGATTGGAATATCTTGAAAATAAATCAAGCCATAACAACATCATGATCTACAATATCGAAGAAAACAATAATTCTGTTAATGTGATACAATTAGAGGATTTGCTGATGCAGAGATCCTGGATATTCCAAGGGAGAATCTCAATGTGACAGAAATACTGAATAAGCCCTGCAGTGAGTTTTCCCACTGTGGAGATGGGGCAGCAAGTTTAAAAAACTGTGTAGGGGAGGAGGAAATTTGCATGTCATGCAGAGTGAATCTATTTCAAGACTTTAGACCATGTTGCAAAGTTGCAAAAAGGTTTCAGAAATATCTGGAATCACCTAAAGGAGAAGGGGATCAGACCACAGACTAAATACCTAGCAGAACCCTGGGTGATGATTGAGGATAAAGGTCAAAGGCTGAACAGGCATATGGAATCATGTCAACAGACCCTAAAGCAGACGACCCAGGGGAGATGGAAGAGACCACAGCGCCTGGGATGGAAAAAGGTGAAGCCCTGTGCTTCCCCTGGAAATAGCCCAAAATACACGATCCTCTGATCAAGCCTCATCCAAAGCCTAATACAAAAAGGGTTTAGCCACTCAATGAATGATTGGTGATAGGTGGGAGGTGGAATTTAAAGGAATGTTTTTTTCCCCCTCCTGTTAGCCCCCTTCATTAAAATGTGCTGACTTTTCTTTTTTATACGTTCTCTCCTCCAGTGTTAAAGTTTGATATAGAAGGGTGTTGAAGGGAATTATGCAGCAGTCTCACAACATTTTGGTAGAATTATACAATTTTGGTTACATTTGAAAAGTAGGATGAAAGAGGCTGAGGGCAGGGAGAGGAATACTTTCATTTAAAAAAAAACAGGTTATTGAAAGGATTCTTTTTTGCTTCTGTTCTGCTTTATCTTATCATTGTATTATTTTTATTTTTTCCCCTTTCTTCTGTGTTTGGAGAAATAGACAAAGTTGGGCACTGTCATGAATAGCTAGAAGAGCTATCCTGATTCAAATATTACAGTTAACAAAAATGTAGAAGACAAATATGGGAGATGTAGAGAATAAACCAGTGTTCCTTCTTAATATTTATAGCCCATCAAAACTTTATGGTTGTCTCTACTGGTTACAGAGGTGAGGGGAATAACCATCATGGGAAGGGACTTTAATATGATCACAAATGCAAAAGACACACAAAGCAAAAAGAAACATAATACTGCAGCAGTTTTAAGGAAGGCGGAGACAGAAATAGGAGTGGTGGACTTTTAGCGAATCTTAAATCCACAAGGTCTGAAGCACATAACATAACAAGAGTACAGATGTGAAATTGATACAATATGTCTGGAGGTCATGTTCCAATAATATTAACAATACAACTGGAAACAGAAAGAGGGGAAAAATCACAGAGATTAAATAATTCCTTGTTTGAAGATAAGGAATTTAGATATAAAGTCCATTGGGAGGCCACCTCAGTTCAACGACAATGAAGAAGTTACACCTGGGGCGTCGGTGGCTTAGTGGACAGAGCAGGCATCCCATGTACAAGGCTGTTGCCGCAGCCCGGGTTCGACTGCAGTCTGTGGCCCTTTGCTGCATGTCATTCCCTCTCTCTCTCTCTCTCCCCCCTTCACCCTTAGCTTTCCTATCAATTAAAGGCAAAAATGCCCCCAAAAATATCTTAAAATAAAAAAAGAAGAGGTGACACCTATTGTATGATGGGAAGTAGAGAGATAATATCATATGCAACCTGGGAAGAAAAAAATGCTCAAAAAGAAACAAATGCAATAGAAAGAGAGGTATAAAGATTACAAAGTATGCAGGACAATCCAGGACACATATATTAGAGAGCAACTAAAAAAAAGTAAAATAATTTTCATACATTGTGAACAGATGAAACAGAAAAGCCTCTTGCTTTTACCTGAGTAATACAAATATTATGACAACAGCCAAAAGGCAGTAAAGCCTCTGGCATTTAAGATATAAAAAAGCAAAAGAAACAAGCCATCATTTCTAAACTGAAAGGGGGAAACTCTGATTACCACTGAAAAATCAAAAATTGCAAGATGTTTTCTATAGATAGATAGATACATGTAGATATTACCAAAAACTTTATAGGGAAACAAACTGAAAGTAACAACAAAGTAAACCATACCTTAAATACCTTACCTTTCTAATTTCCTTCAGATTTGATTTGTTGTCACTGATTTGTATCAGCTTTGTCCTTGGAGTTTTAATTGTGACAAGTGTAGTTTAATGCAGTCCCACAGACAGGTTAAAACTAATCCTAGATTACAGTGCTTGTTTTAGGGTGTCCCAGTGGCTCGCCACTCGCCAGTTGTTGGCAATCCAGGGATGTTTACTATGTAGCAGCACATAAATGCCATGTGATTTCATTATTTAAATGTCATGTGGGGATCATCTTTATAAAAACATCCATCTGTTTCCATGTCTTAAAAACAAGACTTAAGGCTTTTGTGTTGAAATGACATGCTATCAAACCAATTCTCTCCAATAAGAGTGTTAAGACTGCTCACTACACTCACTCGAAAAGCCATCTGTTTTTTCAAGTGCCATGCACACTTTTTCTTGAAAGCTTACACCTGCGGAGGGAGCATGAAATAGGCAGGTAGTCTCCTGTAGAGTTGTTCCTGAACCTGTGGTGACTGTAGACTATGCAGTAATAGACACCTGCTCAAAGTAAGTGGAATTTAATAAAAACAGCACAGCACTGTATAAACCAGGATAAGTGCAGCACATGCCTCGCGTTCACAGTAAGGTGAATTAGAAAATACATGAGGTGTAATCCTAATTTAATCTGAGGGAATTTACTGGAGCTGCAACAAATTATTATTTTCCTAGTTGGCTGATGTGACATTTAGTTTTTTTTAGATCAATTTGTCCATCATTATGTGCATGAAATGTCAACAAATGTCCATCATAAGTTTCCAGAGCCCAATGTGATGTCCTCAGATGTCTTGTTTTTTTCTAACCAACAGTGCAAAACCCAATAATAAAACTGGTTACTAGTTATTAGTACGTACTAGTTTAAGACATTAATATTAAAGTAATTTTAAAGTGCACAAAGCCATTTCATACTCAGATATTAAGAATTGTTGTAGTGTATGAACTTAAATTCTACACTGTATTTAAAATGTCTCTAAGCCACTAATTCATGTCCTCCCTCTGTACTTCAGAGTCTTTGCCAGATCTCCTCACAGCTGTAAAGATCTTGACAGGCTCTACAGTTGAGATCGCCGCAGCTTCCGTGGGAGAGACCACTCTGGTAAAAGCTGTCCAGAAAATAGAGGACGATGGAAAAGGTTTGGACTTCACACTGGAGGTGGTAGAGCCAGAGGTCCTGGAGGCAACCACAGAGGTGGGAGCTAAAGAAGCAGCAGGTGATGAGGCGGCTGATGAAGTAAATGAGGAGGGGCTGAAGTCTGCAGAGCCTGATGTGGAATCTCCCGCTGCTGAAGAGCTTGCTGAAGATGAAACATCTGCTTCTGTTGCAGCAGATGAGGAGGCAGCCTCTTTTCTGTCTGAGGAACCTACAACCTCAGCCCCAACAGTGGAGGAGGTGGGTGAGGTTGAGTCTGAAGATCAGGCTGCGGTCCCTGAAGCTGTATCAGAGGAGGCTGTCTCTACAGAGGCCTCACCTGAAAATGCTGCTCTTGCCAAGGACACTACACCAGCTGAGGAGGCCACCAACACTGCTGAAGCTGCCTCAGTGGATGTGATGACACCTGCTGCTGAGACATCAGTGGAGGAGGCAACAGTTGAAGCATCAGCAGAGGAAACAGTTGAAGCCGAGGCAACGCACAGTGCAGCAGCAGCAATTGTGGACTCAACTCAGCTGGCAGCAGCCTCCTCTGGGTCAGACCTAGAGGTCCTTTCAGCTGCGGAACCAGAATCTACATCAGAGGCTCCAGTACATGAGGTCAAGCAATGCCACTCCTGCCACTCTGCTCCACTCGCAGTAGAGGACGTGGCGCCACCTGCTGCCTTGGGAGGGCAGCTGGCCAGTGAGGAAGCTGTGGATATAACATATGAGGTCAAGGAGGCAGTGTCACTGGTGGAAGGACAAAGTAAGAACACACTGTATGAACTGCCAGTCACAATTATTTGAACACCCAATGACCTGCCCACTTTAGCTTTACCCACAATGCTGCATAATAGCTCAACTTGTTGCTCTCTTGTTTTGTTAAATGTAGATCAAGGAAATAGTGGTGGAGTAGATGATAGAATAAGACCCGCCCAAAAACAGTGCTCCAGGGATGATGTTTTTCTTTAGGCTAACACAGAAGTTAACGTCGCCCTGGTTCCCTCGTCAGAAAGTTAATAAGTAGAGTAAATTTTGGATTATTGCAAAAAAAACAAAAAAAACAACTCTGTAACAAACAAACATTTATGATACATTTTCTTTTCACTTTTATGATTTTTGAAGCCCAAATGCATTCACCAGAATAATTGTAATAATAATAATAATATTCTTATTTGTATAGCACTTATCCAAAAAAGCTTACAAAGTAAATGGACCTACATTTGTATAGCGCCTTTCTATTCATCCGACCACTCAAAGCGCTTTTTTACACTACAAGTCACATTCACCCATTCACACACGCATTCATACACTGGTGGCCGAGGCTACCCTACAAGGTGCCACCTGATACTCAGTTGTTGTTTTTTTTAAAAACACTCACACAGCTTGGGGGTCAGTATCTTGCTCAAGGATACTTCGACATGTAGGGGGGATGCTGGGGATCGAACCGCTGATTTTCTGATTGGTGGACGATCTGCTCTACCTCTGAGCCACAGCCGCTTCACAAAGTGCATGACAATAAGATAACATTAACATTACAATATTTAAAAAAAGAAAAGAAAAGAAAGAAGAACAAAAAACAAAAAAGAACAAAAGGAAATAAAACACATAAGTTACAAATCAGGCATTCAAAGGGAAAGCTTTCATATGAAAACATGTTTTAAGCAATGATTTAAAAATGGGTAATGTGCTAACGAGCCTAATCTCCTCAGGCAGAGAATTCCAGAGCCTCGGGGCCTTGATGGGAAAAGCCTGGTGACCTTTAGCTACCAACCTTGACCTAGGGACGACTAGTGAGGGTAGGCTTGAGGATCTCAGGTCATGATGTGGAGCAATGGTAGTCAGAAGCTCAGCTATATAACTGATGATTAATTCTTTAATTAAGATTTTAGAGTTGCTACAGGACCCTCTGCCCACTGCCCACCTCTCCCAAAATCAGTGTGGAGGTGGGCAATCAGACATCGGCTTTCAACCTGTGTTCCCATTTTGTGAGCTACATCTTTATATTAAAAGACTTTTCACTTTGAAAGGTTAGGTTAATTAGTGGTTTATGAAAGACATGTGCAGCGAACAGCCCACATCAATAAACCTACAGTAATGAACATGCATCATATGAAGAACTGTAAAACACATCTGCATGTTTGTTCTGCTCTTTTGAGTCTTGAGATGCATAGAAAATGAAGTGGCATGTTACAAAATAAAACATTGTCAGTACAGAGAGGTACACTTAAAGGACCTTTATCAGTGAATGCTGCTAGATTTCTACAACCCCTATTCCAAAAAAGTTGGGACACTATGTAAAATATTACCAAAAACAGAATGCAATGATTTGCAAATCCTTTTCAACCTGTATTCAATTGAATACAATACAAAGACAAGATATTTAATGTTCAAACTAATGAACTTTATTGTGTTTTGTAAATATACACTCTTCCTGAATTTGATGCCTGCTGAAATGCCAACACTTAATGGCCGTGAGCTTCAACCTCACAAGTGGCACTGCACTGAAAACCGACATGATTGTATAAAGGATACTACTACATGGGCTCAGGAACACTTTGGAAAACCACTGTTAGTAAACACAGTTCGTCATTGCATCTACACTGAACAAAAATATAAACGCAACACTTTTGTTTTTGCTCCCATTTTTCATGAGCTGATTGCTCCCATTTTTCATGAGCTGAATTCAAAGATCTAAAACATTTTCTATATACACAAAAGACCATAAAGGCTCTGGAGAAGAAGCCAAGTTAGTGACATGCAGTAGAGCCGAGTTAGCGTGATTCAGTAACAGGACATGAGTGTTAGCAAACGAGAGAGAGAGAGAAATAGAAGGTGCTTGGTGTATTATAGGAGGTGTATTATAACTAACTAGGGGCTGGTCGAAGGCAAGCCTGAGCCGGCCCTAACTATATGCTTTATCAAAAAGGAAAGTCTTAAGTCTAGTCTTAAATATGGAGACGGTGTCTGCCTCCCAGACCTAAACAGGAAGATGATTCCACAGAAGAGGAGCCTGATAGCTGAAGGCTCTAGCTCCTGATCTACTTTTGGAGACTTTAGGGACCACGAGTAACCCTGCGTTCTCAGAGCGCAGTGTTTTGGTGGGATAATATGGCACTATGAGCTCTCTAAGATATGACGGAGCCTGACCATTTAGAGCTTTATAAGTTAACAATAGGATTTTAAATTCAATTCT
>NC_065510.1:43931534-43949795 GCF_006386435.1 Epinephelus moara
AAATAAATTATGATCATGGAGAAAGTCACACAGCTGGTCTGCGACTACTTTCTCAAGGATCTTTGAAAGAAAGGGAAGATTAGAAATCGGTCTATAGTTGGCTAACACCTCTGGATCCAGGGTGGGCTTTTTTAGAGGAGGTTTAATTACAGCTGCCTTAAAGGACTGTGGTACATAGCCTGTTGATAAAGATATATTGATCATGTCTAATATGTGAGTGTTAACTAAAGGTAAGGTTCCTTAAGTAGCCTAGTTAGGATGGGGTCTAAGAGACACGTTGATGATTTAGATGAAGAAATCATTGAGACCAATTGAAAAGAAACCTGGGGTTGTTCTTATTTTCTTCTATTAATGCTGAGTAATAGTTTGCTCTGGCATTGCGGAGGGTCCTCTTATACGTTTTGAGACTGTCTTCCCAGACTAAACGAGACTCCATCCAGATGATGTCTTTTTCAGGGATGTCCCTGCTAATGCCATCAAGACAATGAGACACATTCTGCAAGTGTTACAACAGCATGGCTTCATAGTAAAAGAGTGCAGGTACAAGACTGACCTGTTTGCAGTCCAGACTTGTCTCCTATTGAAAATGCATAAAAACAGAGACCCCGGACTGTTGAGCAACTGGAGTTATATATCAAGCAAGAATGGGAAAGAATGTCACTTTCAAAACCTCAACAGTAAGTGTCCTCAGAGTGTTGTTAAAAGAAAAGGTGATGTAACACAATGGTAAACATGCCCCTGTCTCAAATGTATTGGTACATGTTGCAGGCATCAAATTCAGAATGAGTGTATATTTATCAAAAAACAAAGTTTATGAGTTTGAACATCAAATATCTTGTCTTTGTACTGTGTTCAAATAATTATAGGTTTGCAAATAATTGCATTCTGTTTTTATTTCCATTTTACTCAGTGCCCCAACTTTTTTGGAATGGGGGTTGTAGATTTGAAGAAATCTTAACTGTTGAGCATCACATTAACATGACACAATAAAGAACATAATCTGGCTAAATTTACTGCTGCTCAATTTAACCATACAAAAAAAAAAAAAAAAAAACGAATATAATATGAGTCTTCCCTTTATTTGGCTCTGACCACATGTATTTCTGCCTATATCCACAGAGCCAAAGGTGTCTGTCTGGACTGTAAAAAGCTGCTCAGTGATGTAATAGTACAGTTAAGAAGGTAAACAGTCAAAACAAGCAGAGCTAAAAGCACACCTATTTGTGTAGAGTTAGAGACAGTAGAATGGACATCTTATTCTCAGATAGCCACATTTTATATACTCAGTATATAAGGCCATGTAGACACTGTTATTATTATTTTTCTTTGCTCTCTATTAAATCCCTGCTGCCCATGTCCATTCTACTTATTTCAATTAGGATATGTATGTTGCAAAATGACACGTACACAAAGCTTGTGCATTTCTACCAAACGAACTTGTGTTGTGCTTGTTTGTTTCAGCCACAGAGACTATGGTTGCGATGACGACCCAGTCATGACATGACAGAGTGTGCCTTCCACAACACTTACTTATCTGTCAACCAAGCCAGAACGACCAAGGAAAACAACATGAGGAAGGAGCAACTGGTTTCACTAGATAATGTGTTCTTTTTTGAAATGTTATAACAGAGATGTTGTTTTTTTATGTTTCCAATCTGTTCCTGCTCAAATTATATTAGTATTTGAGAAATGATTGCCATTATGTCTCTTGTCCTCTAGGTGCCACTGTTGCAAAGCTTTTCATGACTAGTTGAATGGAGCACAAGTTTCTTTGTAGCTGTTTCTGTTGTATTAGGCAGTGGTGGGAGGGGTTTGTTGTTCATGCTGTGATAGACTGATTTTCTTAGATATTGCCGAACAATATCTATAAACGGTACCAAGATTTTTAAGTGTGAATTCACCCATTTCTTTCCTTCAAACTGATGAAGTCATTTTCCCACTTATGTCGGCTGATATTATAGTATAAAGATTTGTATTTTTGTCACTTTTGTCATAGTACATAGACCATCTTGAGGCATTTAAGTGTTTTAAGACCATTACACTTGTGCTGCTAATTTTAAAGGGATGCATTAGTTTCAAGGGGTCGAGGATATCTTTATTATCCCAAGGGGTAATTTGTTGCGTAGTCAGTATTACGAACATAACCAACCAAGAAAAAAAATTTATATATAAAAAAAATTAAAAGAAAACATATTGGTAAAAAAAAATACAACACCAATGCTGATATTTGTTTTTGAAAGCTGATTTCAATTGATGTCAATAGTAAATCCATATGTTGGTGAATATCTATTATATATTTTGTTGTGTTTGTTGTTCTGTCCGTGTTTTACCTTCTACAGCAAAAGACTGAAAAAAAACAAAACATTTACTGGTAATATGAACTGATTTGTACTTAGACATTATATTCAACAATAATGTGACAATATATCTAAGAGTTGATGGATTATTTGCTTTAAAGATATTTGTAGGTACTTTGCATACACTCATCACATACATACATACATCATATATTAACTATATATATCAATATATTACATAGTTAATATAATATATATCAATATATTACATAGTTAATATATCACTTTGTAATTAGTCAAATGTGTCCCTGTTGTCATGATAATGTGCTCTCTTAGACACTTTAAATAAAGTGATGTGTTAACAATTTTATTCTGCTCTTTTTTGCATAAAATTATTGGTGTGTGAAACAGTGTTATTAAAGGGGAACTATGCCCATTTTAAATTCATACATGTTATTCCTGTGGTCTGTGACAGCTGAAGAAATGTTAGTAAACAGGAACAACTCTCTCAGAAATCCGAAAACTAGAGTGCTTAAACTCAAATCTATGATGTCATAGGGTATAAAGTCTGGAGCTGCTCCATAAATAATGAACTGGGAAAAATGTTGTAGATGACACAGAGAGCACCCAGGGGAATGTTCTGAGTTTAATGGTACATTTTCTATTTTAAAACTGACAGCACCACAATAGAATAGGATCATTTGGGTATGAACAAGAAAACAAGCAGTATGTGGGTCCACAAAATCAGTGTCCAATTCATTGTCTATAGAGCAGCTCCAGAATATGACATCACAAGTGTGAGACTTACTTTGGTTTCTGGCTTTGAGAGAATGCTCCTCGTATTCACAAATATTGGTTGAACTGTCCTTGGCTGTGGAAATAACAAACTGGAATTCTTAGCTTAGGTGGTGTTCCCCTGTAATTTTAATCTACATTGTAATGCACTGTGCTATGGTGAATGTCAGTGCCAGTGGCATTGTTAGGCCTAGGTGTCTGAGGCTTCAGCCCTAACTTTTTTTTTTTCCTTAAGATTTTTTTTGGGCTTTTTTGCCTTTAACGGACAGGACAGTGTGAGGAGAGTTAAGTGGGGAGAGAGAGAGAGTGTGGGGATGACATGCAGCAAAGGGTTGCAGGCCGGGGTCGAGCTCACGACCACTGCAGCGAGGCATCACCTCCATGCCTGGGGCGCCGACACTATCCACTAAACTACTGACACCCCCAGACCTAAATAGCCCCGTGTCTAGTAATGTGTCATGTCGGTCATGCAATTAAAGCCCTCAAAAATTTTATTGTTAATCAAAAGCGCAAGTTTTGGGTCCTCTGTGTCATTCAAGCAGCACATTTTGTGTGATTGTGTGCAGAGAGAGCACACCAATAATCACTTTAATTTTTCAGCTGGTAAAGGTGGAGCTCATTTTGAATGCTTAATATACTGCTGGGTAGTTTAATCTATAATTATACATAATCATTTATTAGTTGATTATATTTTGTATTAATAATCTAAGTTTTCAAAGTAACTAAAGCAGACAAATAAATGTAGTGGAGTAAAAAGTACAATGTTTCCCTTTGAGATGTAGAGAGGAGTATAAGTACTATAACATGGAAATACCCAGGTACAAGCATCTCAAAATTCTTTAAATTTTAATGACAACAGATGCAAAGTATTCTGTCTTTGCTCAATAATAATTACTAACAACTACGAATACGTTTAACATCACAATTCATGATTAAGCTGGAAAATAAAATTTTTTAAAAAGTTTTAAAGTTAAATAAGATGCCAGAGTTCATAAAAAGAAAGAAAGAAAGAAAGAAAGAAAGAAAGAAAGAAGAAAAACAAGGTCGGGGCACTAACCACATTAATCAGCATTTACAATAATTTGTCCGAGGTAGAGATTTTTGGAATAATAGACTATGTGACCATCGTGACATCATCTCTGTTGTGCTAAGTAAAGGTAAGTAAGAAAATAAGTTCCTAATAAAACAACACATTATTTATCCTTTAGAACTGATGTGACAGGGAAAGATTTAGGATTTTTCTTTTTTTTTTAACAAAACAAAGACAAACAAATTAAACTGAGATGGACGAGTTCTTCTGATGTAATTTGCTTGAACAAACTCACAATAAACTAACAACCGACTCTCCGTTAACAGAGGAGCAGCCTGTCCTGACTCATGACCAAGCTTTTGCTTCTTTACTCCTTTACTGTCCCACAGGAAAATACCAAGGGAATGGAAGCAAGAATACAAACAGTTAGGTAACGCCAGGGACTGTTTTTTTTTCACTTATCAGAGGAGGGAGATGGCTGGGGTGTAATTTAGTTGTTGTGGGGTTTTTTTTTTTTTTTTTTCAGATAATCTCCCCACCCAGTAGTTATATCATAACTATGGGAATTATCCCAATCTGGGCTAATCGATGTGGAAAATTAATGATCTTTATAACACACCACTTTACGTGGCTGGCATGTACCAGGCTATAAAAACCCCACCTTGCGCATGCACCCACTGACCCATTGATTTCAACCTGTCGGAGTCGATGTGAGAGCAGAAAGAAAAGAGGGAGGAGTTTAGCCTTTTGTGTCCACTTACCTTGGTTTAGGTTGGAGAGCTGGCCTTCCTGGGTCCCTCTCAGGGATAGCTTAATCCCGTTTCTTCCTTTTAAAATTAAAATACAGAATCTCCCTCCAGTATTACTGTCCCGCTGTCCAGTGTCAAAGAAAAAAATCCATATTGTGGCCACACTTACATCTGTTGGCTCAGGGAAACTAATTAAAGACAGTTAATAGCCCTATTGCTATAGCTAAAGAGTGCACTTTCTGGTCACGCAACAGTGACATCCCTCTCTCAAAAAAGAAAAAAAAGGAGAGAGAGGGATGATGGCAAGGGCAGGGCCCTTCTTGTGGGGGCTGTAATGTTAATATGCCAGTAGAGGATGGCCATGACTACTGTGTGTTATGTTTGGGAATTAAGCATTGTGCTCATGATAATCCAGCTTCATGCACAAACTGCTTCTGCATGTCTGCTAGGCAAAGGCAAGCCCGTTGCCATTCATTTGGCAGACGTCCACCAGCCCCTTCTCAGGGTCTGCAGCCAGCTAAGCGCCCTAAGTTGGTGGTCCGGCAGTGGGGGACGGGGGCCAATCAGGGTGCTGTGGCTCAGAGATAGAGCGGGTCATCCACCAATCAGTGGTTCGATTCCCGGCTCCTCCAGTCTGCATGTCGAAATGTCCTTGAGCAAGATACTGAACCCCAAATTGCTCCTGATGGCTGTTCCATGTGTTTAAAAAAACAACCAATAAACTGAGTAGCAGATGACACCTTGTATGGCCACCAGTGTATGAATGTGTGTGAATGGGTGAATGTGACTCGTAGTGTAAAAAAACGCTTTGAGTGGTCGGATGACTAGAAAGGTGCTACACAAATGCAAATGCAGGTCCCCCGCCTCCATTATTACAGTTTCAGTAGGGGGTGAGCGGACTGTGTCACATAGGAACTTCCCTGTTCCTGGGCCCTCTGCTGGGTTGGATAGGAGCCCCTTCTCTGCTTTGTCAGAGGAGGAGACAGACATTCTTGGCCTATGGCCCTAAAAGAATGATGAGTTAGCCTCAGAGGGGCAGCACGTGCCTGTAAAAGAGCATGACCAGCAGTCACCTCTCCTTCAGGAAATTATTGGCCGGGCTGCTTTGGCTCTGGGGATTGACCTGCCAGCTGGTCAGGGTCCTGCCTCTTCTTGTTTCAATGATGAAACAGGGGGGGTGACCCACACAGTTCCTTGTGCCTCTCCTTTCTGATTTCAAGGAGGTGGTCAGGAGTCAGTTTACTACGTCGACGGCAGGGGCATGCTGGTCGGGGCTCTGTCATCGTATGGCTGTGGTTGACAAGCGGGGGAGGATAGGCTGTGGGCCATTGCTCCCCATGGATCAGGCTCTGGCTGCCTTGGTGGCTCTGTCAAAGTCCCTCCTGGGCAAGGCGAACTGCCCGGGTAGAAACTGCAAGGTAATAGATGGCTTGTTGGGAAAAATGCATGGAGCAACAGAAGGCGATGTTGCTTTTCTATCGTGCTGTGATTGAGAGTATATTTCGCTATGCAATTTCTGTTTGGTTTGGAAATTTAACTGTGAAATTAAAGTCCCAAATCAACAGACTAGCTCTCAGTGCACTGAAAGTGATGGGGGTGAGGGAGCACCCCACAATCCAAGCAATATTTGAAGACACTGTACTCAGACAAGCCAGGAAAATAATTGAGGACCCCTCTCATGTGTTAAATTCAGAATACGAACTGTTACCCTCTGGCAGACGTTACAGAATCCCAGTAAAAAATAAAAAAAGGTTTTTGAACAGGTATAAATTCTCATTCATTCCACTATCCATTACCCTGTTGAACACAGGCCGGTAATGTATGTAAGTATGTATGTATGTATGCACTTAGGTAGGCACTTTATGATTGTATGTCTGTATGGAGTATGTGGGTATGGACTTTAGGTATGCACTTTACGACCGCACTTTATGTCTTTATGTCTGCACTGTCAGCACTTGTGTTTCTTGTTTATGTTATGTGTTATGTCCTAGGTAGCAGCCTGTGTATGTCCAACACAAATTTCCTTTCGGGACTAAATAAATGAATCTTGAATCTTGAATCTTGAGCCATGGCAGTCCAGACACAGCTGTCAGCTGGTGCCATACTGTCCCTGTACCAGTGCAATCTGGTTGGCCAGCTAGAGGAGGGGTATAGTATGGATCTAATAGCCGAACTTCAGTGTGTCTCCTCACTTCTTCCAAAGCTCATGAGAGAGCAGCGTGAAGCGGCTGGCAGTGCTATGGCAAGTTTTTGGGTGGCCAGGCGCCATCTCTGGCTGTCACAGTCCATGCTGCAGCCAGAGGATAGGGAGTGTCTGCTCAACCTGCCTGTTGAGCCATTTGCCTTGTTTGGACCCAATGCATGTATGATGATTCAGCAGGGCCAGGAAGCCTGTTGCTGTGCTAAGGAGGGGTCAGGCACCTTGAAGTGAGGTCAGGGCTGGCAGCGGCCTCAGCCGCAGCAGCCCAAGCAACCTCAGCCTGCTTAGGGGCAGGAAGATCTGTGGGGCCGGCTGGATGCAACACAGCAAGTCTCACTGGGGCAGAGGACATGGCAGTGGCCACCCAAACCCACGCCTCAGTCCTTACATGACATCGCCCCCAGCCTTCCCTTGCCCTCAGATGGCATGGGAGGCTCTGGAGGCAGACCTCTGGGTCGTTTCAACAATGACCCAGGGGTATCGTTTGCAGTTCGGAAGTGCTCCTCCTCTGACAAGGGTGGCTGCATTTTCCATTATTGCAGACCACCAGCACAGAGAAGTCCTTTGATCAGAAATCTTCACTCTCATGAAGTCAGCTATCAGGGAAGTGAAGGAAGAAGATCAGCAGGCAGGGTTTTATTCCCGGTCAAGCAGGCTGTCCAGGTGACTGGTTTGCAACTGTCGACTTCAAAGATGCCTATTTTCAAATCCCAATCTGGGAGGGGTACAGGAGGTTTCTCAGGTTTGCCTTCAAGGGAAAAACCTTCAAATTCTGTATCCTCCCCTTCAGCATCTCACTGGCACCCCGCACCTTTACCAGGAGCATGGATGCAGCCCTGGGGCCTCTGCGGCAGCAGGGTCTCAGGGTACTGAACTATTTTGACGACTGGCTAATATGTGCACAGAGGAGCTGTGCCACCATCATGTGTCTGTGCTGTTGGATCACATTCAGGGTCTGGGGCTGCGCATCAACAAGAAAAATTGCAGTCTCCAGCCTGCACAGGCCACCCAGTTTCTCGGCATGTGGCTGGATTCCAGAGCTTGGTTGGTGATGCTGTAACAGAAGACGCAGGTTTCAATCAGGACCTGCCTCTCTCATTTTCGGCTGGGTGCTAGGGTCACATGGTGGCTGTGTCTCCGCCTCTTGGGTCTTATGGCAGCCTCAGTGCAAGTGGTGCCATTGGCTCTTCTACACATGCGTCCAGTCCAGAGGAATCTCTTCAGCCTGGAGCTCTGTCTGCGGAGACAGCTGCAGGCAGTGGTGCTCGTCATCGTGCAGCCTTGTGCGGACCTCAGGTGGTGGCAGGACCCAGCCACCATCTTGAGGGGGAGTATGCTTGGTCCTGTACTGCATTGCCAGGTATTCTCTATGGAGCGTCCCTGGAGGGGTGGGGCGTACTCCACAAGGGGCAGGGGTACCAGTGGGGTCTGGAGCGCCCGCTGGAAGGGCCAGCATATCAATGCTCTAGAACTGAAAGCCATTCACCTGGCCTCCAGCATTTTTTCCCGAGTCTGCAAGGCTGTCATGTGCTAGTAAGAACCGACAGCACAGCGGCAGCAGCATATGTCAACAGGCAAGGAGGCCTGGGCTCCCCAAACCTCTGCAGAATAGCACACAACCATTGACAATGCCCATTACCCACTGTTCTTTTCCACTGGATGGGGCTCTCCCCTGGCGTCAATGCCATGGCACACCAGTGGCTCAAGGCCTGCTGTATGTGTTTCCCATGTTCACTCTTCTCCCAAATCTGCTGCAGAGAGTTCAGAGGGAGGAGGTGCAGCTGATCCTGGTGGCCCCGAACTGGCCCCACATGATATGGTTGTCAGAGGTGTAGGCCATGGGAGCTCCCTGTCCGGCGGGATCTTCTGAGTCAGGCGCAGGGGGCCCTGCCCCATCCCTTTCCACAGGGGCTCAAACCTTGGGCCTGGCCCCTGAGAGGGCCGGACTGCTAGGCTTGGGACTTGTGCAGTTCTCTTGCAGGAGCTCTTTACATCATGGTGCACAACTAACCAGATCGATGCACTGACAATGCACACTTCTGAAGGGTGCACAGAGGCTTGCACTGCGCACCAGGAGGCCGGCCATTCCACTGAGGGACCTGGGTCAGAACCTTTTGAGCCTCTGGAGTCAGTCAGCATTAGGTGGCTGCCTCAGTCGGTGGAGGTGCAACCCTACTAACCCTAATAACCATAGTTATGATATAACTACTGGGTGGGGAGATGATCTCCTCAGTCAGAGAACCAAAGTTACAATGTAACCGAGCACTATTTTTCCTTGAGCCTTCCTGAATGACTGGCGGAAAATGCACAACCCTCCTTCCAACATAAATTAGTTATTAGATTTTTAAAATTTACCCTTTGATGTTTGAAAGTTACAAGTTAAAAGTTAAAGATGGATTTGACAAAACCTCGTTTTTGCATACTGGGTAGTTCATGCAAACAGGTTTGCATTTTTTTTAAATGAGACAGAATAAAGTGATTTTGACGAAATATCACTATTTTAAGCTCAGATTTTTTTTTCTTTTTTTGCCTGACAGAAGCATTCATTGCACATGATGATTGGCCATCCGACAGTTGTTTGTTGGTAGGCTACTGTTTCTGACTATGATAAATGGTGTAAATTTGTCAATTTTTGATTTCTTAGTTAAAAAAAAAATAAAGCTGTGAAATAAATGCAAAATGCAACTATTTAAATGTGTATGCCCCTCCCCTATTAGAAAAAACCCCCACATAAATCCTTCCCCAGTACTTAAAACATTATTTGACATGCCTCCCCCTTTTTGCAACCCCACCCCCAGAGCACAGCGTTATTATTATATTTCTCTGGAGCGGAGCCGTCCGGAGAGGAGGAGAGGTCACTCACACACACACACACACACACACACACACACACACACACACACAGAATAAACTCATATTAGACAGCCAGCTAACGTCAAGTTGCCGCCCGTAAACTAAGTTGGCTACCAGCGAGGAGCTGACAGAAGTTTGACGGTAAGTGAGCTGACGTAACATTAGCCAGCATTAGCCACATGGTTTGCTGTGTTTCTCTTCTGACAGCTTGTTTTTCTCACAATGCTAACTTAGCTAGCTAATGTTAGCACTGTTCAGTTTCTGTTTCTGTTCAGTTTGCTCTGTATGCGACGTGATCTCCAAAATTACCGCTCTTGAAATGCGACTTATAGCACTGAATTTCATGACCAGCTCGGCATACGAATATAAAAACTATATAGCGTTAACGTAAATGCTGCAAGAGATGGCTAATAATTCGTTGATAAGGTTAGCAAAGAGCAAAGGTATCATTGCAACAGT
Source organism: Epinephelus moara (assembly GCF_006386435.1). Lineage (NCBI taxonomy): Eukaryota > Metazoa > Chordata > Actinopteri > Perciformes > Serranidae > Epinephelus > Epinephelus moara. Next base: position 43,941,918 of record NC_065510.1, read on the forward strand.
GGATTCCCCCTGTGACACGCTGTAGCGATAACGTTACATGCCTGATGATGACATAATCTTTCTGTTGTCTTCCATAACTCTTCAGTTGTAACGTTAAGCATTGCAAACAGGCGCCCAACCAACTGTGTGATCATAATTAGGTAGATCAATGAGGAATTACCCAGCAAACAAGCTTTGTGTCAACACACTGAAACTTTCAGATATCTACCATTCACTTGTTACTAGTCATGATTTTAATGTCAGATATGCAAATTAGAAAACTATGTCAGTTATCTGTAATGTAATGTGAATATCCAAAATACATGTGACTACTAAAAATGTCATTGTGCATATTTGCAATTGGCATTTAAAAAAAAGCAAATACAATTTCATATATCTACAGTTAGAATTATGATTAGGAAGAATGCAATTGCAGATATCCAGAAATGTATTGTGAATATCTGTTGATGAGAAGATGGTACGCCTTTTAACATAAAGGTTCATTGACTATACACAGCTATGTTTCAGATATCAATATAATAGCATTTCACCTAGTCAAAATCATATTCTTACAGTCAATTAGAGTCTGCAATGACATTTTCACTGATAGAAATTGTATTTCAAAATATCTAAAACTTAATTTCTCCAAGTCAAAATTCAAATTAAGCTATCTTTAAATCCTTTAAAATTATAGGTGGCCATTTTAACATTTAATAGCTAGACTGGCTATGTACTGGAGGTATCCGTAATTCAACTCCATAGTCAAAATGAACATTTAAGATAACTACAATGACAATCTTCCTGTCCAGAACTGACCTTTCGCCAAGCCCCACTCCTTTGCGATGGTCTGTCAAGCCATCTGAGCATGCATGGAGCCCACACTATGACCAACTGCACTATCACTTTTGGACAAAAAATTATTCCAGAGAGAAGTACATGGAAGGGTCTAAAATATGCATAAGGATATATCCAGATTCCAGAATGTCAAACACACTCAGCTGCAAAAAAAGGTTTAAAAGATAAAGATATTTAGAAGCTAGAGCCAAACGATAGGCTACACGTCATAGTGTGAAAGTGAACCACCACATCACTGGTGATCAAGACTGAAAACAATAAATATACAGGGAAACTTTGCTGATATTCAACCAGCTGTATGTCAGATGAGCAGTGTTTGGCCTCCTCCAGTGCCACCCGCACCACGAGCAGGGAGCTTCGGGGAAAGCCAAACGCCATTTATCTGCACGCACTGTGATGACACACAGCTGGTTGAATATCAGCAAAGTTTCCCTGCTTCCCCTCCCTGGTTCCCGTAGAGCAGGGTAGGTCTTTATTCACTGTCATAATCCCTAAAAAGCAAAAGCACAATGTGTATACATTGAGTAAGGTATATATCTTTAGCAGCTAGCTTGCCAACCCTAACCCTTTTCAGGGTTTGATTTTGGTTTTGGAATGGGACAGAAACATACATCTCCTTACAGTCTCTTAAGTATCATTACTACATGTGCCCCAGACACAATGTTTAGCTTGAAATCCACAAAACCATCTTGAAAGGGAAGGAAATCTGAAATGTTTGCAGGAGAGTCTATGGAGCACAGATGTGTTGTTGTCGGACCCTTTTCGCAGCTAGCCAATGCTATGCTGTGATTGGTCAGTCCTTGTTTGAGGGGTGGGACCTAGCAAAGAGTCAGTTGTCATTTCAGATATCCTTGTCATCCTGTCATTCTTTCTAGGAAAAATGACATCACTTTGCCATTCATGTGTAATGGACTTTCAATTTCAGATATCCACAACGTCATTTTAGATATCCAGAATAAACATTCAGGATTTCTGCAGTAGAATTCGTATTAGGAAAAACTCCCATTTCAGATATCTTACAATCCAGTTGTATAATTAATAACTGAATTTAAATCATTTTGATATCATATATCCAAAACGGAAACCATTCCAGGTATCCGTAATGTACTTTTAACAGATTTCCACAATATATTGGTGGATAGCACAAATGCATTGTGCCTAGTCATGATTGTAGCTGTAGATAAATGAAATTGCATTTTTACCAGTCATAATGTCAGGTGTGGATATCTATAATGACATTTTTAATAGTCAGAATGTATTTTGGATATTCAAATGACATCATGGATATCTGGATTGTTAATTTTCTTTATTTTGGAAATCTGAAATTAAATAAGACTAGCAACAGTTGGATTGTATTTATCTGAAATGGGTGTTTTTGCCAACAAGAATTCTGTTATCTAAAATGCAGTTGTGGATTTCTGAAAATGACAGTCTAATACACATGAATGGCAAAAGTGACATAATTTGTTTTTGGAAAAATGATGTTTGGATAACTGAACTGGCACTTGTGAGTGGAAACAATGTCATTGTGGATGTCTGAAATTTTCATTTCAACTAGGAAGAACTGAATTACTGAGATCGCAGTATATATCCACTATAGCAATTAAAAATGACATTGCCACTTATACTTTTTAGGGATTTTAAGATATTTTAAATTCAGTTTTGACTAGTAAAGTCAAAGTTGTAGACATCTTGATATACCATGTCTACTACTAAGAATATATTGTGGATAACACTAATTACCATTCTGACTGCTTTAACTATGAGAAATGCTGTTATGTATTTCTGAAATGTAATTACAGAAAGGGGTGTGATTCAATTAAATGTTAAAATCACCTGCATTACACATTTTAGTTTATGTTTTAACTGCTAATTATTAAGTCTACAAAAAGAAAAAAACGAAAATAATCATAATTAGGTTATTGTTTAAAATGCAAAATAAAAAAAAAAGATTAGTTTGATGGTTGAAAAAATGCAAAACATAGAGTAGTTTCCCCTTATACTGTAATTTCCTCAGCACTGTCACTTGCCTGTGTACCTGTCTTTGACTACACAGTAAATAAGTATTATGTTATGTCCTAGTGTAGCACACTACTCGTTTTAGTTACTTTTCTTTATACTTAAGTGGCAGCTGGAATTTCCAGTTTTAATTGTGTGGTAAAGTAATGTTTCGTTCACAGAGGCCAGGGGCTTGGACCTGTTGTGTCCAGTCAGTGTGAGCGGTACTCAAGTGTCCGTGCTTTATTCTGGTAAAAAATTGCTTTTGCTCAACTGGTATCCTGCAGTCTAAGCTGACAGTTGGTCTGCTATCTGATGATTTTTTCTGCTGGGCGTTTCTGCTTAATGTTATGTAATGGGGCTAGATCACAAGAGGCCTGTTGAGAAAACACTGAGCACAGCGATTGGTGCCACAGAGATGATTGGATGATGTGTGGGGGGGGCATATCAGTATACCGGAAATTTTGGGTTTGTGTGTTACATTGGGAGCATAGTGTGTTTATGATAGACGTGAGTAGCAGGAAATGTGATGACTGAGTGGCTGATGGTCATTTGTAGACTGCACATTGTGATAATTATATTGTCACTAGATCCCTCAAACCCATTTTGGTCCTTTTAAAGTTTCATGTCTTTATTTGGACATCCAGGGCCACCTCCTGCTGATTTCCAGTGGAATTTCTGCAGAGGGGTTTCTATGAAAAATGACCCCAATTCCTAAAACATTACAAAGCGACGCTGTGTAAAACATAAATGAAAACAGAATTAAATGATCTACAAATCCTTTTTATACTATACTATGCTACACTATATTCAGTTTAATACTGTATAAAAAGAAGATATTTAATGTTCAAACTGATAGACTTTATTGTTTTTTGTTAATACACAATCATTCTGAATTTGATGCCTGCAACATGTTCCAAAAAAGTTGGGACAGGAGCATGTTAATCACTGTGTTACATCACCTTTTCTTTAAACAACACTCAGTGTGTTAAAGCAACACAATGGAGTTTTTGAGCCCTCAAAATATATATCCAAGACCCTTGTGATGGTACATCAGCTCACAATAGGTTGGATGACACCTCCGTCATTGCTTGAGAGCGTCTGTTTCACTAGCACTGGCACTATGCAGTTTCGAGGTTCGGGTAGGAACCCAGACACAAAAAAGTCTACAAAATTTGGCTGCTTTACAGCATACATCGTATCCCCCTCCTCTCTTTAGAGTAGCGTAGCCGGAGGTGAACGAAGTTAGACGTGGTGGTCATGGCTGAAGCGACAAAGAAAAGGAAGAAGGTGAACGTGTTGTCCGAGGAGACAAAGAAAAGAAAACGGGAGAGCAATAAAACAAGAGCTCGAACAAAGATTAATATTGGCCCGGCTTTCACACGAGGAGGAGGGATGCCCGACCGATGGTGACCTGGCGCTGTTACTGCTGTTACCCTCTACTTAGGAGACTCACTGTCTGCAGGTCGGCTGCCTCAGGTACATTTTAAGATAAAGTGTTAGCCTACATACAGACAGCTTTCATTTTAGTTTGTCTTTAACAGTTTACTGTTAGCACCGCAAGCGCGATGTGCTTGTGTCGACCGCGATCGTAAATCATAATAGTGGTGAATGAGAGACTGTGGACAGAGCAGATTGAAATATGGCTTTCTACATGCTGATCACATGTATTGATAAAGTAAGGACACTAATTGTTGAAGTTTTGAAAGTGACATTCTTTCCCATTCTGGCTTGATATATGACATCAGTTGCTCAACAGTTCGGGGTCTCTGTTGTTGTAATTTGCATTTAATAATGTTCCACACATTTTCAATAGCAGACAGGTCTGGACTGCAGGCAGCCAGTCTAGTACCTGCACTCTTTCACTATGAAGCCACGCTGTTGTAACACATGAAGAATGTGTCTCATTGTCTTGCTTGAATAAGCAGGGACATCCCTGAAAAAGATGTCGTCTGGATGGCGGCATATATTGCTCCGAAGCCTGTATGTATCTTTCAGCATTCATGGTGCCTTCACAGATGTGTGTAGTAGTTACCCATGTTGCCGCCTTCACAGATGTGTGTAGTAGTTACCCATGTTGCCATGGGCATTAACACACCCCCATACCATCAGAGATGCTGGCTTTGAACTTTGAGCTGGTAACAGTCTGGATGGTCCTTTTCTTCTTTAGTCCAGAGGACACGACGTCCATGATTTCCAAAAACAATTTGAAATGTGGACTCGCCAGACCACAGCACACTTTTCCACTTTGTGTCAGTCCATCTCAGATGAGCTCAGGCCCAGAGAAGTCTGCAGTGTTTCTGAATGTTGTTGATATGTGGCTTTTACTTTGCATGGTAGAGTCTTAACTTGCATTTGTAGACGCAGCGACAAATTTCTCACTGACGGTGGTTTTCTAGAGTGTTCCTCAGCCCATGTAGTAATATCCTTTATACAAACATCTTGGTTTTTAATGCCGTGCTGTCTGAGGGGTGAAAGGTCATAGGCCCTTACATGCAGAGGTTTCTTTGGATTCTCTGGATCTTTTGATGACAGTATGGATTGTAAATGGTGCAGTCCCTAAATTCCTTACAATTGTCTGTTGAGAAAGGTTGTTCTAACACTGTTGGACAATTCACCCATGCAGGTTTAACAAAAAAGTGAACCTAGCACCATCAATCCTTGTAAATGACCTGTGAGATGTTCCAAACAGGTGTTTTTTGAACATCTCACAACTTTTCTAGTTTTTTGTTGCCCCTGTCCCAACTTTTTTTTAAATGTGTTGCAGGCATCAAATACAGAATGAGTGTATATTTACAAAAAGCAATTAAGTTTATCAATTTGAACATTAGATATCTTGTCTTTGTACTGCATTCAAATGAATATAGGTTGAAAGGGATTTGCAAATCATTGCATTCTGTTTTTAGTGACATTTCACACAGCGTCTCAACTTTTTTTTGTTCATTCATTCATTCAATCAATCGCGTGTTCAGTGTGTGTGTGTGTGTGTGTGTGTGTGTGTGTGTGTGTGTGTGTGTGTGTGTGTGTGTGTGTGTGTGTGTGTGTGTGGATTGAGTGAATGTCAGGTAAATCCTGAGGTCATGCTTGCTATTTATTTGCTCATTGTGTCATCACTGTGTCTGTCTGTATGTGTGTGTTGGTAAAGGGCATGGCACAAGGCAGGGCGTTGTGTCTTTACCAGCAGCCCCAGTTACTTGGAACAAAAGCTCTGTTGTTGCAAGATCATGTGACTGTGTGTGTGTGTGTGTGTGTGTGTGTGTGTGTGTGTGTGTGTGTGTGTGAGTGAGAGTTCCACCCTTGTCATGTGATCTGAGCTCAGGGCAGGGTCTGAGAAGTGCTGACTCGCTCTGAGACGTTCCTTCTACACAGGGAACAGACAGTGAGCATGCAGCCAGACAGTGGAGATGAACGGCCAGATGGGTGGAAGGATGGATGTTAGACAGAGAGGATTTGTGGGAGAAAGTCAGAGACAAGGGGAGAGAGAGGTGCAGAAAAAGACCTGTAGCTTTCTCTTATTCCTTCATTCTTCTCGTCTCTGGATTTTTAAGCTGCAGCCAAGTAAAGATGCAATCCTGCGTTCTGAGTCACATCGCCTTTTCTGTGGCAAGGCAAGTTTGGAGTTTTTGTTTAAGTTTTGATGCCGTTTGTTGGGATTCCATAGTGGGAAAGTTGACCTGTAAGAATGACTCTGCTGTATTTTGTGAAGTCTTGACTGGAGACTGCAATTCTCTCTCCATGACTCAGAACATTTGTGAAAGAATCAAGCTACTCACATGCTTCCACTCTGCTTATCAAAGGTCAAAAGTGAACTAAATTTGGTGCATTTACAGTGAGACATGTAGCTGTAGCTCTTATCTAAAATGACTTTAATTGCAGCAGAGATATTTTTAATTCCTAGAATACCAGCAACAAGACTAATAGCTAACTGTAGGAAGTGAAAAGGTCACACTGACTGCTTTTGACCTTTTAAAACAATTACATTTATTTCCTTGTAATGTGACAGGTATCTGCTATCTGCTAGTTTCTGAATGAATTAGGTTGTTGCAGTAGTAATAATAATGCAGCCATGACTCATTTATGTTTGACCTCAGAAGTAACAAAAAAAAAAAAAAAAAAGGCAGCCACGTGTTCGCAGCCGTCCGGCAGGTCCTGTAATACTTGTTTAAATCAATTCAACCTGCAAGTCCTTCTTGGAGGGACTCAGCTCCTAACAAGTCTTGGGTGTTTGTGTTGAAGAGAGAAAGAATATATATTTGCAGTGCCGCAATGAAAGGTTATTGCCACACTGACATATACTGTCATTTCAGTGCTGGATCATTCCGTTGACCAAGTGAAAACACCACATACCACACCACATACAGGACCCTGCACTGTAGCCATCTCTTCACTCAGCTTCTGTCTGACTTAGATGGGTTGAATAGATTACAAAAACTCAGTGTGTTACAATCTCTCACTCTTCCATGAGGTTACATAATAACGTCTGTCAGTTTAACAGCAAAATAATGGCACATAGTGCAGCGCACATACACACCTTTCTTTGGTTAGCTTGTTTCTGTGCCAGACAGCAAGGGCATGAAACTGCAGGGGAAGAATGAAATATTCAGACACATTATGATGGAAGGATGAGAAGAAATTGAGACTGGAGGGAATTGATTCACTTTAACATCAGAATGCAATTTCTGATGATATTGCGGGTGTGAATGCTGCATGTTAAAAAGTTGAAACTATATTCCAAACTGGAATATAGATATTAAAGATTTTGGGCCTAGCATTAACTGGCAGAGAGTGTGGAGTTAATTCATTATAAGCTAATACAAAGATATTATTTATCCCCAAGACGATGCTGCCAGATCCGTATTACTCAGATCCCACTATGTCAATCAATCAATCAATCAATTTTATTTATAAAGCCCAATATCACAAATCACAATTTGCCTCACAGGGCTTTACAGCATACGACATCCCTCTGTCCTTATGACCCTCGCAGCGGATAAGGAAAAACTCCCCAAAAAAAACCCTTTAACGGGGAAAAAAAAACGGTAGAAA
>NC_065510.1:43950252-43956801 GCF_006386435.1 Epinephelus moara
ATATATATATGTATATATGTATATATATATGTATATATATATGTATATATGTATATATATATGTATATATGTATATATATATATATATATATTATAGAGTATTAAACAGCATTTAGAGTAACTGAGTATGTCCTCAGACACACCATGCTAATAGAAATTGTATGGTCAGTAGGTTTGTCGGCCCACAAAGTTATGACACATTTTGAAATAGCCAGAGCACAGTGTGAAATGTGTGGCAAATCCTTCTATGATCCAGAGCTTCTTTTTTTTGTTTGAGATATTTTTTAGGGCTTTTTTGCCTTTAATCGATAGGACAGTTGTTTTAGCGTGAGGGGGGTAGAGAGAGGGGGACGACATGCAGCAAGTGGCCGGGATTGGACTCACGCCCACAGCCACTGAGGCAAGGACAAAGCCTTCGAACATGGAGCACCTGCTCGACCAGGTGAGCTAAGCGATGCCCCAACATTTTTAACTTTGTGGACCGACAAACCTACTGACCATACAATTTCTATTAGCATGGTGTGTCTGAGGACATACTCAGCTACTCTACCTGCTGTTTAATACTCTATAATATATATATATATATATATATATATATATATATGTACACTGTTGTCCATAAAGTTGGAATAAAATATTTTTTACCTCTTCTCGTGAAATGATTGTGACAATGTGATTTATACTTCATAGATAAAGTGTATATCTTCTTAAAACTTTATTGATCAGTCTCTTCCAAATATATCACAGCGAAAACTAAACCACAATTAACACGATTTCATTCATAAGAATGTCCAATATTACTCTTTCAAATGTCACTCAGTCACTAATATTGAGTATGGCCACCCCTGACACGGATCAATGCGTTAAGATGTCGTGGCATACTGTCCACAAGCTTGTTGGGGCCGTCAGTGGGAAGGGCGTCCCACACTTCGGTCAGATCCCGGGCTAATTCCTGTAGACTCTGAGGAATATTGTCCTTCTCATTAAGGGCTTGGCCTAAGACATCCCAGGCATGCTTGATAGGGTTCATATCAGGGGAGCAAGCAGGCCATGGCATCTGCTGCACCCCCTCTGCAACAAGAAATGTTCTCACTGCAGCTGCCCTATGTGCTCTTGTGTTGTTATCTTGCAGCCTAAAGTTGTTCCCATAAACCTTTCTTGCGCGTGGGAGGCAATGGTTCTCCAGGATGTCCAGATACATGATGGTGTTGACGTTTCCATCCAGCACCACCAATTGTGTTTTTCCTCCATAATAAATACTGGCCCATACCATCACTGAGCCGCCACCTCCTTGAGTGGTTTCCTGGATGCAGTCATCACGGAGGTTCTCACCACGTAATCGCCACACCCTTTGTCTTCCATCTATACGGTCAAGGATATAGTGGCTCTCATCCATAAAAACAACATGTCGCCAGTGCCCAAGCTGTAATCTTCTGTGCTCCCTAGCCCAGCGAAGTCGAGCAACTCTGTGTTGAACACTTAGACGTGGACACTTGGTCATTCGTCTTGCACGGTAACCACGCTGAAGCAATCATCGGTTTACAGTTTGGCAGGAAACGTTGATTCCATGGTGTCCTCTCCACAAATGACAAAGGCTACTTGCTGGCATTTCTGATTTCTACAGCACAGATTAAGCAGTTGCCCATCATCTCATCTGGTAGTTAGTCGTAGTTGTCCTGGAGATTTTCGTGGCCTCAAATGACCCTCTCTCGATGATGTTTGAGGATTTTACAGAACGCACTCTAAGATATTCCAAGGAAATCGGCAATGTTGGCTTGTGTCCATCCTGTCGGAGCGCAAGCACTCTTTGGCGTATTGCCAGTGGTGTCGGATGAGGTATGGCCTAGGGAACTTCTGTATCAAATTTGGTTGAAAATTACACAGCCAATTCTGAAAAGGTGGACTTACTGCATACATACTTTAAGCGGGAAAAGGACAACACAGCGAAAGTCTTGCCTTTCATAGTGCCAAATAATTGTTACGCATGAATTTGTTTTAGCTGGGTAACTGGAACTCAGTATTTCATCATTGCACCTGGTCAAAGGTGATTACTGATGTGTATAAATAGGAATAAAAAGGGAGTGGAGGGCCTTAAACAAGTTAATGATTGGTTCAGGTGGCCAGAATGTAGACTTACCTAAATTCAATCAAGAGCAGGTCCAGGCTAATGTTACACCAAATTCTGATATAGTGGCATCAATGATGAGCTCCCACACAGTGGATGTGCTTATTATGACCAGGCTTTTTTTTTAACATAACCTGTAGTAGGATAGTTACCTGGATATGCAAATGTCTGCAGCTTACTGTACATATGAGCAGACAACCACAATATCGCCATGGTGTTTTTGATTTCGAAAAGACCAAAAAAAAAGAGACAGACCCTCTACACTACATGGAAGCTGTAGCAGCTGTTTCAATTAGGGATCTAGTGACAGGTCAGTTCTGATGTTGTAAAGATTCACCAGTGTAAATATGTGAAATCCCAGTAGATCATTAGCCAAGGTAGCCCTTTAAAAACAGAGTGAAGTCAGAGTAGGTGGAGCATTGGTTTTAATGGCATCATGCAGTTTGTGTATAACTGTCTGACTCTCCATGCTTCTGCAGTCCCTTTGTCTTATATCCTGTTGCCCCCCACAAAGCAGTACAGAACAGGAACTGAGGGTCTGTGGTTCTGTTACCATGACTTGGCTTCCTGTCAGTGCATTTCTTCCTGTAATAGCAGACAGGCACTTCCTGCAGATCAAAGTGAGAAGGAAAGAGATGGAGGAGCTTCAAGAGATCCTGGCCTTTTTTCTAACCTGGGTCTATAGCAGGGATAGGTGGAGGAAGGTGTAGTTGATAGACAGGTTTTTATTTTGTGAAGAATAGCTTAGGGTGTTGAGCATAAGCAGAGAAGATTTGCCAATATTCTAGTAAAACATTTTTTTTTTTGGTAAAGCACCTGGACAATCAGAATTATGCCAGTTGAATCAGTTTTGGCTGTTTAATATGAATATTTGACTAATGGTTCCTTTTTTGAAAGTTTGGGTGGGGTTTGACGGGATGTTCAGTGACAGCGACATTCAAGTAATATAGCTGATCAGCTAATTATGCTAATGACAGATCAGAAATGTGCAACAACATTTTTGCTGACACTAGATCTCGAACAAAACCAGAGACTATGTTGTATTAAGTTGCTGTGAGATGTTAATTCCCCACTTATAAGCAGTTGGCAGCGGATAATATTATTTAAGAGCCTTGCATTGCAAAGTCTCTCCTCCACCGGGCAGCTGCCTCTGTGTTCACAGCAGCCTGTACCAAAAAGTAGCATGAAAGTGAAGAGCGCTCACTCTGCAGCAAAGTCTGGGGACCAAAATGTCGAATCAGGGGGCAGCCCTAATGGACTTCATGATACTTTAAGAAAAATGTTTGACATTGTGGGAAATATGCTTATTTTGCTGAAAGTTAGGTGAGGAGATTAATACCACTCTCACTGTACAGTAAATACGAAGCCACAGCCTGCAGCCAGTTAGTTCAGCATCCACCTCTAAAGCTCACTTGACATTGGCAAGAAAGCAAATAAGCATGTTTTTCTAAAGGCCGAACTATTTTCTAAAGATTCCCACAGCCACATCTTCTTGACATTTTCTAAACATTGCTAGACAACAACTCTGGAGGTGGTAGGCCTTCATTGTTATGGATAAAAAACACAACACAGGGCTAACATATGGAAACAGGGGGACTTCTGTCATTACAAACTCATCCTAATACTCATTTTTGACTAAATCTGCATCACCGACTTAATTGTATTCAATAAAGTTTTGTTTACCAAGTGTGTCTTCTCTCTCCAGGTACCTTTATTCACCAAACTGGTGGAGTCCACCAGACGGAGGTGCTGTGTGGCTAATCACTGGCTGTGATCACCGGTCCATGAGGAGCATGAGTCATGACCTCAGTGGTGCTGGTTGACACTGGTGGGACGGTGGTGGAGTATGTCGCAGCTGAGGAGGACCCCCAGCAGGTGAGTCAATTCTGTACAAATGAAAATTAATGATTTCCCTGTTCCAGGGCTCTGTTTTCACTGGTTTTAAAACAGACAAACTTCTAACAAGGTGGTGGTTTACAACATTGAACACATGGTTTTTGCAGTATTTAACTTTTGCAAATTTATTTTAGTGCGCAGTGATAGTGTTGCTATTTTTACACCCTAATTCCATCACTGCAGCTCAAAATAACATGAGGCACTTGTGTGATGAGAAGTAGAAAAAATAAGGTTATTTTTCATTATAAAAAATAGTCCACACATGGTTAATTGGCTCCTGCTATCATAATTGCAGCATTTCGGTTAGATAGACCTCATTAGTCATTACTTACACCTTACTTACACCTTTTACTCTGGTAGCAGAAACTGGCAGTACTTTTAAATGTTTTATGTGACATATTCAGAGTAGTTTAATCATCATCCAACTAAATAGCAAAAAATACTCTATACCAATGTCACATATAACCTAGTGAAACCTACATGTAATTCAAGTCTGAGCTGACAGTGAATTTTTTGATTAGTATTTTCAATTTTTCTACATTTCCCGTTATAACATGACAGAGTAACGTTTGCATACCACACCACTGACATTTTACTGTCTCAGACTCTTTTGGTACCATTCCATCTTATATCATATGAAGCAGCCTACTTCATTCATGGTTCTGATGATGTCGCTCATAATTAACAGCACCGCCTCTTTTACAAGAATACACTCTTAGCTGGATAAGAAAACCTAGAGTTGGGGCGTCCGTAGCGTAGTGGATAGTGCCGGCGCCCCATATACAGAGGCAGCGCCTCGCCGCATCGGTCACTGGCTCGACTCCGGCTCGCAACCATCTACTGCATGTCATCCCTCCCACTCTCACCCAGAGTTGACTGAACTGGTTGATAACCAGCTTGATGATTTCTGTTATCTAGATAGACAATGTTAGGGTTAGTCAAGCCAGATAACCAAAAGATATCCTGGGTAAGTCACACAAAAAATTCAAGTGCTCTGAAAAAGACGCTGGACGTGACGCTTTTTCTCTAGGCGGCAGCATTCACTCTCTCCACATTTGGAACAATTGAAAAAAGATGCCAGTGCTAGGGAAAAAAAACGCTATTTGGACCCAGGCCCTTATCCTCGCATTGAAAACTTTTTTGACTGTCTTGCTCTTTTTTGTCGCCATATCCCTTTTCTCTGCAGGATGGAGGGTGTGAGGTGTACCGGGAGTTTGAAGGAGAGGAAAAGAGTGAATGTGAAGCTGAGGAGATCTGTGAAGAAGTACAGGACAGAGAGGAAGCTGAGGACCACCCAGCAGTAATAGTGGAGGAGGTACCCGGTGCCTGCCTGGCTGAGGAGCAAGGTTACTCAGCCCAGGTGTTGGTGTACGATGACGAGGCCTACCTGATGCAGGAAGTGGGCGATGAGCAGGAGGTAGAGACAGAAGGGGAGGCAGGTGAGACAGAAATACTCCTGTATTTATTAGAAACTGAATTTAATGTTACCTCATAATCTTTCTTTTGGTGTTGCAGATAAGTGCATCAGATGACTATCATGCAGTCTATTTGCAAGACATTTCACATACACCCCACTACTACTCACTATGCATCCTGTTATACCCTTTTACCCAACCTGCTGATAACTTTGACCCATGTTTCTTTTCTACAATACAGTATATCCTGTTATCCTAGTTATTCTGATACACAGTTCCCATTCTCTCTTGGTCACGAAGGTTTTGCATTAATAAAGAAAGGCTGATACAACCTAAATTCCCAAAAAGTTGGGAAGCTGCATAAAATGTAAATAAAAACAGAATGCAATGATTTGCAAATCCTTTCCAAAGTACATCCAATTTAATACAATTGATAAACTTTATTTTCTTCGTAAATATACACTTATTCTAAATGCCTGCAACATTTTCTAAAAAAGTTGGGATAGGAGCAGGGTCCAAAACTAACTTTTTCACTTACCAGCCACGCTGGCTGGTAAGTGAAATTTTTTACCAGCCAGGCAGATATTTTACCAGCCAACCAAATAATTAATAATTTAAAGGAAAAAAAGTCAAGTCACTTAAGGCCTGCACAGATTCGATCACCGGCGATTGGCGCACAATGCATGCTGGTTAGTTTTGTGTCCGACTTCATCCTGACTTGCTCTGACGTATTACAAAAGTGGACGGTGATAAAATCGCGAGAGCGAGGCGGCCGCAGTTTTTAGAGCCAGGCGCTGCAGTTGCTCTCCACCAACTGCACCGCCTGGCTCTCACCTGATCTAACAGCTGATTGGTTTAGATGTTGACTCAACAAGATGACGTTTTAGATAAACTTTTAATTTTTGTTGAATTTTAGAGATTAAGATTTTATTTGTCTGATTTGAAGGTTTATTCTGTAACAGAAAACATGTTGTCTGACTGATGGTGAAGTTTAGTTGTCAGAGACTGAATACATTCATCATAAACTATACAGAGTCTACTGTACTATATTAATATTGGACGGTTTAATTATTGAAGTATTTAGCAACACAGAGACTTGTGGTCAGTGGGATG
>NC_065510.1:43957682-43983905 GCF_006386435.1 Epinephelus moara
CTCATGGGCAATGGCCTCCAGTTCAGTAATATTCTTGGGTGTGCGTTTTGCAACCGCCTTCTTCAAATCCCACCAGAGATTTTCTATGGGGTTCAAGTCAGGCGACTGTGACGGCCACTCTAGAATCTTCCATTTCTTCTTCTGAAACCAAGCCTTGGTGGACTTTGAGGTATGCTTGGGATCATTATCATGTCATCATATCATGTCATTATCATTATGTCATGAAGGGGTTGAATAATTTTGAGACTGCAGTAGTCATTAAAAGTAGCATTTTGTGTTGAATTTGGATCAAAACCCTTGTAATATGAGTTTCATTGAACTACTTAAACAGTTCTTGTGTAATTTGTTTATTGCAAACAGCTGAGAAATTGTATATTTTGCCAATAAGCCTAATATGCAATAGGAGTTGAATAAATTTGATTGCAACTGTAGCTCTGGAGATCGGTGGTGTAACGTTACCTGTGAATGCTGTACCCCAGTGCCCACANGTTCTTGTGTAATTTGTTTATTGCAAACAGCTGAGAAATTGTATATTTTGCCAATAAGCCTAATATGCAATGGGAGTTGAATAAATTTGATTGCAACTGTAGCTCTGGAGATCGGTGGTGACGTTACCTGTGAATGCTGTACCCCAGTGCCCACAGAAGAGGAATACCTCTGTTGCAAGGAATGGGACCGGTTGCAGCCTTAGCTAAATGGTAAACGACAAAGACGGCACCACACCGGTAAGGTAAGACAACACGTTTACATGTGGTTTTCTATATGTTCTCTGACATTTATCCTAACGATATGAGGCGGTCTTTGTGGAGAAAAAGCTTGTTTAGTGGACTAACTTTGCACTTGAAAGGATGCCCGTTCAATTAAGTTTTAACAGGTCTGGCGCTACGACTGTATCTAGGCTAACGGCTAACATGCTAACTATTATTTCTATGTCATTAGTGACTTGAAACAAATGTCATTAGTGACTTGAAACAAATTTAGGACGATAGGAGACGGGTTGAAATAAACCGAAATTTCCCCTTAACAAAGTAGCGGAGTGAGAGAGTGATACATCCTGTCAGCCGAGGGGTTTCCTATCTGTACAGCCGAGCACCACAGCACCTCCACGGACTATTACATCCAGACCGTCCCGGTGTTTCCTCCGCAGGCTCCACTTCACTCAGTTTCACTCAGCTGCCCAACAAACCCGCTGCTTCTTCCCACATTAACCTGAATAACAAACCGGGGCTCGGTGCTCTGGTTGGATCCAAACGGAGAGCCGGGGCTAGCTGGGAAGCTAGCAGAGGCTAACTGGCTGTATTTCCCTCCGGTCATGCTGCGGCTAACGCTCCGCTAGCCTCACAGCTACGCCTCACCAACGAGCCTAACAACAGCTATCCACCTCGGCGCGCTGTGTTAACTTCATGACTGACGCACTTACGTGACCAAAGATCGTCTCTGCCTGAAATACACATTACTCTGCCAGGAAACCAGCCGATACCAGCATCGTTCTCCAGTAACAAAAAATGCATTTTTCGCTGGTAAAAAAATAACTCACCAGAGTGGCGAGTGGTCTTAAAAATTTACCAGCCAGAGACAAAATCTACCCGTAATTGGCGAGTGGCGAGTGTTAGTTTTGGACCCCGGATAGGAGCAACAAAAGACTCGGAAAGTTGTGGAATTCTCCAAAAACACCTGTTTGGAAAATGACCTTCGACCTCTCAGGTGGCCCTGCATTAAAAATACACATGAAAATCTTTACTGATGTACATTGTATAATTTGTTGAACAAATTTGAGCACAAAATGATGTAACAACAGTCAGTGGAAACCAAAATAATCAACGCACTGAGGGCTGGATTCAAAATCACATCGAAAATCAGAGTAAAAATTGAAATCACAGGCTGATCCAACTTGCATGAATTTTATCACAGCAACTGATAATGTGACTCAAAAAACAGTCACCCAGATGGCGCGTTTATAATAGCAGGGGACTTAAATCACGCTAATCTGAAGACTGTGATGCCGAGTTTTTATCAGTTTATTGATTTCCGGTCTAGAAGGAATAATATTTTGGACCAGGTCTACTGTAACATTGCGAAGGGTTACAGAGCATCCCCCTCCCCCCACCTCAGTCGGTCTGACCACATCAGTCTGCACCTAACCCCCCACATACACACCCCTCATTGCAAGGACAAAGCCTACAGTTCGCACCATCATGGTCTGGCTAGAGGGAGCCATGAGTCCCTTTTCCACCAACATTTCCAGGAACTTTTATTACCAGGAATTTATTTACCTGGGTAAAAGAATTCCTGGTAATTTGTGTGGTTTGCGTTTCAACCGCACCATAAAGTTCCGGAAAATTTATTCAAATTAGCGTGATGATGTAGATGATTTGGCGTGTGCCCTGTATTTGGCTCCCCTAGCTTGGCTAGTTACATGCTGGTGTAGAGAGCAGGGGCTGTTTGTCTCAGCCAGCAGCTAAGTTTAAAAGTATTTTAAGATAAGGGTCAAACTAAGTTAGTCTACATACAGACAGCTGTCATTTGAGCTTATTAGTAACAATTGGCTATCAGCTGAACTAGCGTGCTGTGTCCTTGTGTAAGACATAACGTTAGTGACGGTGGATGAGAGACTGTGGAAGGAGCATATTGAATATCGCTGTCTACATGTTTACATGTTCATGCTGCTGAACACATGTATTGATAAAGTATTGGCTTCTTACTCCCTAAGGGTTAATGTCACTTACAGTAACGAGTGTAGCTGCCGTCAACTGGAGTCATTGTCGAGTTATCTTCACTTTGTTTCCACCGCGGCCGCTCGGCTGTTCACCGGTTACCGTGGCGCATCGGTGTGTGTGTGTGTGTGTGTGTGTGTGTGTGTGGATGTGTGTGTATGTGGAGGAGATCAGCGCCGGCACAGAGCGCAGAGGAGAACCAATACCGTTAGTGCTTATCAATACTACAGTCTTTGACAATTTAGTCCCGGGGCTAACTTAGTACCGGGTTTCGGTACCCAAAACACAAACGCAGTGAAGCTTGTAGAAATGAAATAAAGTTTGCAGCAGCAGACACACTGACACGGAAGTGCGGAACGCAGTGTTCTTTAGCAAACAGCCCCGCCCCTCAAGAATTCCGGGTAATTTGAAAAGTCCTACACCCTACTAGGTACTTTTTTCAGGGAAAGTTTGGGGTTAAGGGAAAGTTTTTTACCCGGGTAATTTCAGTGGAAACACGCCAAGGTTTTTCAGAATCCTGGGTAAATGAGAAAAGGTCCTGCGGTGGAAAAGGGTCTATGGATAGGCTACAGAACTGCTTTGAGGAAACTGACAGGGACATTTTTAAACAGACTGCTACCCATAGCAACTAGATAGACCTCAACACTTACACCACATCTGTATTGGATTACATCTCCTTCTGCATGGACAGTGTCACCACATGGACGACAGTACAGACACTCCCCAACCATAAGCCATGGATGAACTGTGCTGTGATTAGTCTGCTGAGGGCCCGGGATGCTGCTTTCCACTCAGGTGACGCAGAGGCCTATAGAACAGCAAGGTGTTGAGCCCCTTCCTCTTCTCCCTTTACACACTCGACTGCAAACCCACCCATGAGGCCAACACCATCATAAAGTTTGCAGATGGTATGACATCGTGCTAGGCAGGATCACGTCAAACGACGAGGCTGCCTAGAGGACAGAGGTTGAGAACCTGGTGAACTGGAGCCGGGAAAACAACTTGATCCTCAACGCAGCAAAGACGATGAAGATGATCATGGATTTCAGGAGGAGTCAGAAGTCCTTCACCCATTGCCCCATTAACATCAATGGCGAGGAAGGGGAGGTCATGCAGAACTTCAAGTACCTCGGAGTCAACATCAGCCTGATCTAACCTGGACCGTCAAAACCACGGTGACGGTCAAGAAAGGACACCAGAGGCTTTACTTCCTGAGGTGCTTGAAGATGGCACGACTCCCAAAACAGCTGCTGGTGAGCTTCTACAGGTCAGCCATCAAGTCGGTCCTTACGTACTGGATCTTAGCATGGTACTCTGTCTGCACTGTAGAGAACAGGAATACCAATTCTGGTATTCTCTTGTGGCGAATGCCTATCAAGCTGCACGGTGCTGGGCTGTGAGCACAAGTCCCACTCATGGAGTCTGTTTCTGGCAGTTTGGTCAGAAACATGGACACCAGTAGCCTGCTGGTGGTCATTTTGTAGGGTTCTGGCAGTGCTCCCTCTGTTCCTTCTCACACAAAGGAGCATATACCTGCTGCTGGCTTGATGCCTTTCTATGGCCCTGTCCAGCTCTCCTCATGTAATGGCCGGTCTCCTGGTATCTCTCTACCTGTGTAGCCTGATTGGGCTGCAGGTACCACCTCATGCTACCAGTAATGACAATGACCCAACAGAACACAAAACCAGAGAAGAATCAGTCAGGAAGGATAAGGAGAGAGCAGCTGTCTGTGGTCACCACATGCAAAACCATTCCCTTTTTGGGGGTTGTCTTGCTTTTTCCTCTCCATTGCACATGTCGGCACTTTCATTTGCCCTAAAGCAAGTGTAATTGATTCACAATCACTTGTGTTTCCTAAATGGACGGATTGATATCCCTGAAGTTTAACTGACTAGGTGTTATACTGTGACAATTCAGTGTTCCCTTATTTTTTGAGCAGAAAAGGATATTACTGCATGGGCTCAGGAACGCTTTGGAAAACCACTGTCAGTAAACACATTTCATCGCTGCATCTACAAATGCAAGTTAAGACTCTACCATGTAAAGCGAAAGCCATATATCAACAACATCCAAAAACACCACTGACTTATCTGGACCCGAGCTCATCTGAGATGGACTGACACAAAGTGGAAAAGTGTGCTACCAGCTCAAAGTTCAAAGCCAGCATCTGTGATGGTATGGGGGGTATGTTAGTGCCCATGGCATCATGGGTAACTCTCACATCTGTGAAGGCACCATCAATGCTGAAAGCTACATACAGGTTTTGGTGCAACATATGCTGCCATCCAGACGACATCTTTTTCAGGGATTTCCCTGCTAAATCCAGCAAGACAATGAGACACATTCTACATGTGTTACAACAACATGGCTTCGTAGTAAAAGAGTGCAGGTACTAGACTGGCTGCCTGCAGTCCAGACCTGTCTCCCATTGAATATGTGTGGAGCATTATGAATTGAAAAAAAATTGACAATGAAGACCCTGGACTGTTGAGCGACTGAAGTCATATATCAAGCAAGAATGGGAAAGAATGTCACTTTCAGCAATTAGTGTTCCCAGTTTCCCAACACTTTGGCAGTGTTAAAAGAAAATGTGATGTGATACAGTGATAAAAATTCCCCTGTCCTAACTTTTTAAAAATGTGTTACAGGCATTACATTCAGAATGATTGTATATTCACACAAAACAAAGTTTATCAGTTTGAACATTAAATATCTTGTCTTTGCACTGTATTCAATTGAATGTAGGTCAGAAAGATTTGCAAATGATTGGATTCTGTTTTTATAGAAGTTTTGCAGTGTCTCAACTTTTTGGAATTGGGTTTGGAGGCCTAGCTAACCCTGAAGAGCCATGCCATGTTCACATTCACACAGTTGTAAAGATATTGTATTTACATATTTTCAGCTGTTGCCACGGCCAGAGCTCTCAGTCAGAGTGGCAAATCAGTTAAAACAAGCAGTTGATTTTGCCCTGGCTGCCTCCTAGTACTGACTCAAGCAAGTCAAAAGCCACTCAGGCCTACACTTTCTAACATCATCTTTAAAATATGCCTGTGAATATTCTCATTTATCCAGGTCATAGTTATCTCAAGGCAATTGAATTGAACGCAGCTGGACTTAGACATCTTTAAAATTCTGTTTTTGTGGGGTGTATCTATAGTCTGTAGTACAGTTTTCCAAATGTCTTGGGTATATTAAAGAGGTTACAGCATGTAATGAAAATGTTGCGAGTTGGCATGAATCTAAATCCAAGATCCATACATAAGTTTCATAAATTCAGGCTTACAAAATGCTGCTTTTGTTTGTTGTGGATGGGCTGAAATGAAGCAAATTTGTCATATGATTGAGCAGCCAGAATCTGATGATGCAGGCTGTGAGGGTTTACTTTCCTCTGTGTTCAAACACTGCCACCTTGTGGGTATTTTTTGGACAGTAACTATTTCATGAATAGCGAAGGTATCCAGTATGGATAGTTTAACCATTTGTTAATCCTGTAGTAATGATGATTGGTGTCCAGTCCAGTGCAGTGTTCATCAGTATGAAAGAGAATTAAAGTCTGAGACTATATTATCATAAAAGCTGCATTTATTCACACTGTCCCAAATTACGTCTCTAAACACCATTTCCCATAATCTGTCTGTCTGTATCTGTCTGCCTATCTATATAATTTTATTATATATGTATAATTTTATTTTTAACACTATTTTTTGTGTGTAATTTATTGCACTGTGTCTGCTTCATCTCATTGTGACAAAAGGACAATGAAACCTAAAAAGAGAACAGATGTGCGGATTGAAACAAAAAGCTGTAGATGTAGATACCACACTTTCTCAGAAAGCATTTCCACTATACAAGTGCTAACTGCATGTGAAGCTCATCAGTACATAAACATTCTGTATACTGTAGTTGTCAACTAAACCTTAAGAGTTTACTTGTAACATTTATGATTAAGTTTAGAAAACACACTAATATTTCCTCAGACCTTAAATCATATTTCACACAAAGTTATCCACCTTTTTGCCTAGCCCCCATGATACCTTGCGGCGTTTAACCGAAACTGGCTTTTTTCAGTGGTAACAGTTTGTTTACAGTACTCTATTCTTCTTTCCAAGAGCGATTGGGAAATAAAACGTGGAACACAACACCTGTTAAAGCTTGAAACGGGATTATGTGATCATACCTGCCATCTCTGACAGCCAGCTCAAAGCATTGTTTTTCCTTTTCAACCGAGCACACTTGCAATTAGCTTGCCTTACTCCGTTAAAATATTGTTAACTTTAACATGGCCCGAACTAGCTTAAGGTAAACATCTGCTCCTTATAAAGATATAAAGATTTCTGGTTTCTGGTGACTTCTCAAGAGATACTAACACATTTGGCAAACATTTAACATAATTCAGTATTAATAGTAGCTCCATGTAAAGTGAATACATGTGATGTTTCCCAGCTAATCCTCCGCTTGTCTGCGTTACCGACATTCTCAGCCCTGATCACTAAATACATATTTCAAGGTATGTTGCGGAGTTTATTTTATAACAAGCAATTTTCTACTGTAGGTTGAGAATTAAGTCAGACGGGGAAAAACAGGGATATCATGCACTGACGTTAAGTGACGGACCTGTCAATCTATGTGCATTTTCTTCTGCAAATTCTGATTTCTTGATTTCTGACATTTTCGCTATGTTTCGTGAAACTCGTGTGGTTTTATTTCTCATATCAATGGTACCTTTGGCAACAGGAACAATCCCTTTTTGTTCTGGTTAAATGTTTAACACACAGTTGCTGAAGACAACATTTAGCTTAGACTGGTCGTTAGTTGCTACAGACACGGACAGTGCAACAGGTACCAGAGCTCCGCAAAGACATTTTAGAAAATGCTAAGTTAACATTAGTTAAATATTTGTTAAAAAATAAATCAGTATTTACTAAACTGAAGGCAAATTACTAGGGTAGCCACTGGGACGAATCACAGACAGTCTATGGGACTAATTAGCTTACTGCTACTTTTGCTATCTCACTGGAAGTTGCGCCCATAATCATTTCTACAGTAGTGCCCTCAGGAATAAGGGAGATAGCAAACCTAAAGGCTGTTCTTTAAAAATGTAATGATTATTTGCACTATAGCAGTTATTTAGTTAGGGTTGACCAATAATGTTTTAAAGGAATACAAAATGCCTCCACAGAAAACAGCAAACAAAAACTATATCAAGACATCCGTTTACAAACTCTCACACAACTTGTGTAGTATAATCCAGTACCCCTTTTCCACCAAAATGAGTTTATATATGTGTGTGTGAAAAACTGCTAAAAATAGGTGATAGACTCCTTTCCCATTGCTAGTGGACTTGAGACATGTTCATGGCTCTGCAGCAGTATGCCTGTCTGTTTTTTTTTTTTTCTGGTGTGTCACAATCTCTGTCACGAACAGGCCGGAAAACAGGTTAGTGAACACTAGAAAGCAGCATGAAGGCCTGTGAAAACCTTATGCTTCTTTTTATACATCTCCTACTTATTCAGTGTCTTTCAAACTCAGTGCCGACTCATTTGGAACAATGTTTGAGTGCTTCTTGGGCAATGGACAGTATTTTGTGGTGGCGTTGCATCATTGCATCTTGCCAATAAAGGAGCTAAAAATAGCACGTTCACCTGGGTATTTTATTATTACCATCCCTGCCAATCAGAGCTGGAGCAGATAAATACCTGTGACCACTGCAGAGTCACTTGACCCGGATGTAAATGTCGATGTAATGGGAATGTCCCCTTTCCCATTACATACAAAAACCTGATGTTAGTGGGTGTTAGTGGGTTTATTGTGCAGTGATAAAGGAGCTCAAGTCTCATTTATCCAGTCATACTACTACGTACTTTTTTTTTTTTTGGGAAAAAGCATGTATTGTGAAGTATTGATGAGACTTGGATTATACTGTACAAGTTGTGTGCGAGTTTGTAAACGGGTGTTTTAATATAGTTTTGCTGTCATTAGACATGGTCCCCAATCAATCAATAAATCAATCTGTTTGCCATTTTCCATGGCAGATGTGAGAAAAAGAACACTTTTCCCTGATGAATTCAAGGTAACGCACCATGATTAATTGATTTACAAATGTCATTTTGATGGTGTTCCTTTAATTCACAGTTCGGTTAATTTCTCTCAGGCAATAAAGACTTGCAAAAGAAGCCATTTTAATTATGGAATGACCTACACTGTGATAGATTGATCAATTATTTTTGTTTGATTGCATTTGGCTTGTACCTAGTTAAAACCCTAGTTACATCAGTTTAAAGACAACAACAACGAAAACGTATGCTGTGATGTCTGTAGTTTAAACAGAGCAACTTATGTATGCAATCTCAGTCACTGAAACGTGGTGTTCATTGTTTTGAACTGAAGTCGGTTAGGTGCTCCGTTGAAGTGCATTATTCTAACATGTCAATTCGTTGTGCAAACAACTTTGTAAAAATTAGTTTTTTTTGTTCAGTGGGGTTATTGAAAAACTGTTATCGCAGTACGTCTTTATCTGACGTAGTCACTACGCAAGTGAGGGAGGGCGAAGGAAGGATTTCCTGTGTTCTGCTGCGGAGTGATACCTTTTTGCCGCCGTAGTGTGTCTCGTTGAATTCGAGGAGATTTCCCATTAGCGGCGGAGTGATCTGAGGTAGTAGCTTCCTATACAATTCAGTGAAAAGTCAATGTGAATCTGCAGCAAGGGGAAAACATGGCGACTTCGCAGCATGAGGGGCACGCAAACCTCGATCTACTCATCAGAGCCGGTAACGTACCTTTCTGAACTTACAACCTCGATCCAGGAACTAAGCTCAACGCACGGGTTGTGTATTTAACCTCGACTCCTGCGCCTCAGTCCGCTCAGTAGTGTGGTGAAGTAATGGAGGGCAACCAGGAAGTGATCACCTTGGACGCAACCTGCATGGCGTTGCTACACGATTTACCGGACCCGGTTTAAGAGGTGAAAAACCTTCGCAGGGCCTGCCAGTCTGCACAGATAGATCGGTATCTGCACGAAGTGTGTTTTGCATGTTGGAGCAGATTTTTCCCATCGCAGTGTGAGTTAGAATAACGGTTTGCAGATCGGCTCTGCACAACCAGGAAGTGTAAAGATGTTGTCTTTCCTACGTATTTGCCACGCTGTCTGAGTCGGAAGGACATGTGGGTTTATTTTTACTAGCATATATTAGGTACGCATCGTCAGATATCACCTCTGGTATTACTGTTACTGACGTATGCTGTAGTATTGAACTGTGGCTATCTTAAGTTTCTTCCGTTTGAAGGAATTATGTGCAGTAACAGTCCTCACACGCAAGTCCTGAATAACAGTCCATTGGATCCAAAAAGTAATGACCATACAATTGTGTTTTTATGGATTTTACATGTGGTGGGCATATTTTACACATTTCCAGTGTCGGAGCTTGTGATATATTTGTGTGATGGTTTCCGTTATGGTGTTGTGCAGCCGCTGACTAAAGCGTGGGATGGCCTAGCGCACTCGCTTTCTTCCCTGTAGTTGTTTCCAGTGAGGCTTCAGCCCTCGACTGCACTGACCTGCACATTTACTTTCTGTGTAAATTCACTGGCGTTTTAACACTTTCTGTTGATGAACTATGTTTTGTGAAAACAACGCGTCGTTTCCACCTCAGTTTCCAAATTTCAAAGTATTTAGTCCCGTTTCGATGGCGGAAGCATTGTGTATGGAGAGGGCGTGTCGTATTGTTGATTGACTTCACCGTTAGTCGAAACAGCGCGCGCGCTGGATTCTAATGCCAGCAGCGGTCCAACCAGATTTAACCGAGGGCGGGCTGTTATTGGAGAATGAGCCAATAGGAGGCGAGGCGGTTGTTGAGTGACAGGAGGACTTGAGAGCTTCCTCGAAGAGAACTGGAGGGAAAGGATGAGAACTGTAAACACGGAAGTCATCAGAAGCAGCACTACTTTTTGTCGAACTTGCTGCTATTCTTGGCGCCGTAACACAGTAGGATAGATTCATAATGGACATTTTTCCAACTTGTGAAAATATATGAATACTTTTATATATGCTACCCACATGTAGTACATATACAGTACACAATTCTTAATGCTTGTCCTTTTTTTATTTTATAAATGAGGAAAGAAAATCTTAACGTTTTGCACAGACTAGAAGTGTCCAACGTGTTTATATGTGGCTATGTAGGTCAAGCCAAGCTGCAGCTCTCTGACCTCACACCTTTTGGTGGTCTTATTACAGCACTGCTGCCTGGTTTCAAGGGCAGCTCATGAAGCTATACAGTCTCTGCTGTGATGTCTAGCAGCATGTCCTGTGTGTTTCTGAGAGGGATTGAATGGATGGGACAATCTAAAGATAGCCCATTTCTCCCCTATGCCTGCCTGTTGACTCAGTGAGATAGCCAAACATGGACAACACAGGGTGTAACGGGATCCTGTGATTCCCACCAGTGATTGACACCGACAGCAGGTGCCTTGGGTTCCTTCTCAGGGTCCCACATGGGGCAGCATACCATTTCCTTCAGGCTGAATCCCATCTTTTATTTAAACAGTGTTGTGTCTTTTTGTGCAGTTTCTTGCTGTATTTGACATTCCTCATGTCAATCTTTAGTATCCTGAACCAATCCTGGCACATTGCAGCTTCAAACAATATCCAGTGAAGTGCAGAGTAAAACCTGTCCTGATCACTGGTTTAACAGAGACAAGATCATAGAGACATTTCCCACTGTGAATGTTGTACTCAATAAAGTCATACTGTGTGTTTTTCTTGTTTTTGTTTTTTACTGAAATTGCCATATCGTTCTTGCAATTTGTCTTTTCACAAGGGGGCACCACATAGCTTTGGAGTTGCACTCTGTTAATAGTGTGAGAGGTGACAAACAGTTGGTAGTAGTATTTTACTGTTTTTCCATTGGATAATATTTAAGTTGGCCATTAATATGTAGTGTTTTTTTAGCGTAGACATGGGAAAGCAAGGTGGTATAGTGTTGTAGTGTCCATGAGCAGCACATTGGTTTTCCCTGTGGGAATTAATTAAGTGTAACTCATGTATTTTGGTAAGACAGGCTCCACTGGGTTCAACTCCAGTGACTTATTTTTCTTTTATTATTTGCATATTGATTCTGTGTGTACATATGTGTCTGTGTGTGTTTCAGTGGAGGCTTCTGTTCATGGCACGAGTGTTCACTGCTCTGACAAGACCATTGAGGCCGCAGAGGCTCTGCTACGCATGGACTCCCCCTCCAGCCTCAAAGAAGACCGTAGCCCAGGTAACACACACTAACCAATAATACCTCAGAACAGGTATAAGTAGCTCAGCATGATTGTTTTCATCTGTATGGTGGAGTGTGATGTGTTTGGGCTGTTTTTTCTGTAGTATGAACATGCATAAAGTATCAAGCTTAAATATTTCTTAAAGCTCCAAGCTGTTATGTTGTACCACTTCTCCTCTTTCTTTTATTAGTAATCTGTCGTTTTGTGCACGGCGGTCCATAGCAATGTGGCACATCGATAATTATCACTGCTAGTTGCTATTTACATTTACCACATCTGTCCCACTGCTGGGGAGGCAAAGGCAAATGCTCTTTTTTGTCCATCTCTCTGTCTCTCATCCTTCCACCCTCCCCTGGTTGCTCCGCTGTTCTGTCACTTTCCTTCTCTCAGTTGCAGTCCCCCCCTTTTTTCTCTCTTTCCCTCTTGATTCAGTCCATTAAAACTTCTGCCACTTTGCATAAGAACTGCCAGCTTCAAAAAGAGAAAAAAAAAAACATAAGTAAATTGGCGAGATTCAAGCCCGGAGGAATAATGAGAAATAACAACCTAGCCAGACCCAAAACCAGCGAATCGGACTGGACCTAGCCAGGTTCGGGCACAGAATCAGAGCTCTAAAGCATTAGCTAACCATGTAGAATCTTCTTCCTTTACACTAGGTATAAAGGACCAAAAGTATAAAATAACTTGATGTGATAGTGACTTATTCAGACTTCAAAATGCGGCTTTAAAGCACAATTCTAATTCTTCCCTCTCTAATTCTTCCCTCCAGAATCATTTGTCCCGCCTTGCATAGTGACGCCAGATTTCCTTCATGCGGCCATGCGGCCTGACATGATTACAGAGACAGAGGTGGAGATTTCGACGGAGGAGTGCTGCGAGGAAGAAGATGAGGAGATGGTCACACTGCTTGAAGAACCAGATCCAGGCCAAGAGCCTGTCAGGAAGAGGAGAGGTAAGCAGCTGTCATCAGGAGAGTGACCCCCTCACTAGTCCAAAGCTGGGGAAAAGCATACAAAATTGTTCAAGACTTTCATGCAGTTGTAGACTCACTGTAAGTATAGTGCAGTGTGGGGATCTAAACTTTGGGAAACAGGCTGAACTGTGTTTTAAACAACGTTTTAAAAGGAAAACATCTGGCAGCTCTGTGATTAACCTTACATCGCAAGTTAGGCCACAAACCTCAAACCACAACCTTGACTTCCACTGTGAAATGACTGTAACTGAGTTTATCTAAGAGCACCATCTAGTGGTAGACTTGTACTGTTGGGTCTAAATTCAACCTTACAAGTCATTGATCAAAGTAAATGAATAAGTTCTGTTGGAAATGTTTCTTTGTCATAGCTGGACGGAAGCCAAAGACTCATCAGTCAGCTATTTCCAATGGATCACTGGACCTTGGCATCAAGAAGAAACCAAGAGAAGGCAAAGGTACCTAACAGTGCTAATGTTACTGGCTATGGTAGACATAGATGTACATTTGTTGCTATTATAATGTTTAAAGTTCTGATACGGTTGCGTTTTAGCAGTGCATAAAATTGTCTTGTTTTCCAGCAGGCAGCACCACCTACCTGTGGGAGTTCCTGTTGGACCTCCTCCAGGACAAGAACACCTGTCCCAGGTACATAAAGTGGACCCAGAGGGAGAAGGGCATCTTTAAACTGGTGGACTCAAAGGCTGTGTCCAAGCTGTGGGGCAAACACAAAAACAAGCCAGACATGAACTACGAGACCATGGGACGAGCACTTAGGTAAGCAGTCTGTGTGTGTGAGGGAGATTCCTGTTTATCTGTATGCCTCCACGCCAGTGACAGCTGTGGCCCGAGGCATTATGTTTTCAGGTGGTCCCTTTGGCTGTTCTAATAAATGTGATATCTTGAAAGCTTTGAGGGGATTTCTAAAAAAATTCATCCACCTCGACTCAGCGATAAACAGATTAGATTTTTGTGGTCATAGGTGAAGGGTCAAGGTCACTTTGATTTTGTCTGGCTCATTCTTGTGAACGTGATATCTCAAGATATAATTTGACACAAATGTCCACCTGGTCTCAAAATTGACTTGATTGACCTTAATTTGTTATAAGGTCACTGTGACCTCACAAAGCATGTTTTTGGCCATAACTCAAGAATTCATTCATTTGCTAATTATGACAAAACGTCACACAAATGTCTGACAGGATAACTTGAAGAAGTGATGACATTTTATAGCTGAAAGGTCAAGGGTCAGCTTCACTGTGACATTATAATGTTCTGCAAGAACACTTTTCTAGTCATTGCTCAACATCATATCTCAGGAACAGAAGGGGAGACATTTGGTCAGATACTGAATTGGTGACTCTAATCTTAAAAACAGTGCCGATTGTATAGATCTTCTGTGCTGCCGGGGGGAAGATGTGTGTGAAGCATTCTTTTCACAGACATGGATGTAAACTGTAACTGCAAGTTGACAAGTTCCAGAGGCCAACAACCGCGACACGGTAATTCTAGTTTCATATTTGTGTTTTGTAACTTCTGTTAATCCTTTTTCCTCAGATATTACTATCAGCGCGGCATCCTTGCCAAGGTAGAGGGCCAGCGGCTGGTTTACCAGTTCAAAGAGATGCCCAAAAACATTGTCATCATCGACGACGACAAGGCAGATATGCCCTCTCCTGACGATCTGATTGGCTCTGAGACTGTATCCTATGAGCGTGTTCCACCTCCATCAGATATGCTGCTGCAGGCGACGGAGTTGCCAGCCTCCAAGAAGCCCAACATCCTACGGGGTGGAAACAGGGCCAATGTGGTCCATACTACTGTCGCTACAGGCAGCAAGCCAGTAGCAGGAGGTGGTCAAGCGATGGTGACGGGGGTGCCAAGAATAGTGTCTGTTTCAGGAGCATCGGATGTGAGTCAGACCCAGCAGTCTCACACAGCTATCATCCCTACCGCCACTGGGCCCAGGTTAGACTCCTGCAGAGAGAGGAGGACCTCCAATTATTCTCCTGTTAGCAGTGCTAATGTAAATGGCAGCATCTTTTTTCCAACAGTAAGTATTGACCTTTGACTCTGTGTCCTGTCTTATGTCTTGTTGACAGGACGGTGCGGGTGGCAATGCAGGTGCCTGTTGTCATGACAACATCACTGGGTCAGAAGATCTCCACTGTTGCTGTGCAGCAGCCAACAGGAACAACAGGGGCAGCCAGCCACACCACCCTCCTCACAAACACTTCTGCTGGTAACGCCAGCTCACAACAGAAGGTGTGTACATGTGGAACCTCACTCACTGACAAGCACTTTTACACATCACAGCAGGGTGTACTACTAACTCCAGCAGCTACTGATGCAGCCACCTAGAATTTCCTCTCCCAGTTGACGGCCTTGTGGCTGCCAGTCGGCTGTCAATCAGTTTCCAGTCACTAGCCAATTTGTCACAGCTGTGATAGTCCCTTTTATGCCGCCTTTGCATTTTACAAAAAATCAAACAACACAACCAGTGAAAGACACTGAAACCCTGATTTTCAGTGGTGTAATGTAACTAATTACATTTACTCAAGTACTGTACATACAATTTTGAGGTACTACTCTACTTAGTAATATTTCCATTTTATGTTACTTCATAATTCTGCTGCACTACATCTCAGATGCAAATATGAAGAAGACTATACTTCTTACTCCACTACATTTATTTGTATTTTTTATCAGTAATCTATATTTGCATAGTTTAGCCTATATTACAAATGGTTAAGCCAGTCAGCAATATATAAAGTATTTAAAATGAGCTCCACTTTTACTAGCTGCAACATTAGTGATCAACACACTAGCGCATCAATATTTATAATTCAATAATATAGATTAATATAAAGAGGGCCATCCTGCACATTTTTGGTACTTTATTTTGACAGTTGTACTTTTGTACTTTAATTGAAAGTAATATTGAATGCTGGATTGTTACTTGTAACACAGTATTTTTAAACTGTAGTATCACTATTTTTACTCAAGTAAAAGATGTCAATACTTGTTCCATCACTGCTGATTTTACATTTTACATTGAAGTTCACAAAAAAACCCACTCTGACAGTATCACGTTATGTATCAGCATGTTCCAGCTCTTCACTGAAGTTAAGCTAGATAAGATAAGATAAGATAAGATACACCTTTATTGATCCTATAATTGAGAAATTCCAGTGTTACAGCAGTCAAGGGAAAGAGTCAGATTAAAGATGTCAATATTTAAAAACTTAAAAAACTTAAAAACACTAGGCATGCAAAAAAGTACAAAAAATACAGAAAACAGCAATAAATAATAACAATAATAAAGCTACTGTATGTTAACATTGAGTGAAATATTCCTACCAAATACTACATGTTTATATGGCTACACCATTACATCAAACGGAAATTTTCTTGATGTCTTTCTCCCTCCCTCTCCCGTTCAGAACTTCATGGTCCATGGTTATGACCCATTTTCCATGACAGATTAGACCTCTTAGTGTTTAAAAAATGTTCATGAATTTCAGCCAGATTATGTGAATGGTATATATTTCCTCACTTGGAGAAAAAAAAAATTGGCGGGGCATCATTCTGTATGCTCCAGCAGCACTACACCCCTGCATCTTGCTCAACTCAACGCACAAACACTATTTTTAAATAACCCATGAAGAGGGACTCCAAATCCAGCATGTTCAGAAAACGTCTGCATGCAACCTGATATTTCTCTGCATCAACAGGGAAGAAAGGAGCGCCATTGACTTCTGGAAAACAACAAAGATGTCGGCAGCAGATGTAGAACTTCCCGTTGAAGTACTATTTTCAAATTCTGATGTCAAATATGGCAACAGTCATTCACAGACATAATTATGCTCCACCATCACAGCTCATCCTTGCCAGCTGCAATCTGTTTCCATTTATCCGTCACTCAGCACTATGCCACGTTTCATTGCGCTGATTGGTTGTATGGCTGCTAATAACTTCCCTTGAAAGTTTAAATAGAAATGAGAGGTTTCCGACTAAATCCATTTTTGTGAATTGGTCTGGCCATGCCAGGCTAGTATGATTGTGAAACCAGTATTGAACTTAAAAAGGTCTTAACATTAGTCTTAGATTTAACTTGATGAACTTGGTGAACTCCTGTACAGGCCTATAGATCAAACAAGGAAACTGTTTACATGTAACATTGCTGGTTTGTAGTCTGGGTTTGTTAACTTTGACTTTTTTAATGTGTGTTACTGGGTAGGTTGTGATCCAGACCATCCCCACCATGGTCCCAGCCACAGCAGAGAACGGAGACAAGATCACCGTCCAGCTGGCCAAGATCATCACAATCCCGGCCCACCAGCTAGCTCAGTGTCAGCTCCAGACCTCCACAGGCTCAAACAAGTCCAGCGTTGGGGGCTCGCCAGCTGGCATCAGCCTCCTCGGGAGCCCCCTGACGGTCCGGGCCCTGGCACCTGTCAACGTCGCCCCAGGAACGCAAGTGATGAGACTCACTGTGCCAACGCAGACGCAACAACAGACTCTGGTAGTGTCTCAGTCAGGTAGTGGGGCGGGGGTAGTAACGGTATCAACAGCCAATCAGACAGTGACGGCACAGCCTCGGATCATAAGCGGCATCATTAATGGTTCCGAGCTGGTGATAGGAACACCAGCAACCGGAGGAGTCACAGTGGAGAAGCTGAAGGCTGCAGGAGTCCCGGCCCAACTGCCGATTGCAGTCCAGCAGAACCAAGTGAACCCCAAAACTATCCAGAACGCCCAATCAGAGGCTGTGGACGCTGAGGTGGTTATCAAACTGGAAACACCTGGTGTGACAATAAAGACTGAAGAGCCTGAGTGTTAAAATGCACACATCTACCCGTATCCATCTTTTCCTTCTCCTCCAGAGAGGGTTAGTTTGTACATGTGTGACATCATTTTTACTCTTGTAATAACCAGCAGCAGTCTGTGAGACTTTAAAGACTCCTGAAGGCCTGTTTTTAGTCCTGAACCTGTCTTCACATCTTCCCTGTTGCTACCCCGAACTTAACTGATCGAAGCCGGTCCTCAGAACCACACTGAAACCTCTCCGAGTGTCGTGTATGGAGTGCAGACTACTCCGCAATGTAGAAATACACACAGACTTCAAAGGGACTTGTTGGGAAAAGTAAAGGGACCAACTTTGATCACTACAATTTATGCCTTGTTAAAGGATCGCTGTACTCACTGACTCAAATTGGGGGAAAAGGAACGATTCCTGAAAAAAAGAAAAAAAAAACCCAAAAAATGCTGAAACACTACAAAACAAGGCAAATAATTACCCAAATTTTGAACTATCAAAAAAAAAACAGTGAGGGATGTAATGAAGCTTTTGTAGAGACCATTTGTTTATAATTTTGCTTCTACAGATGTGAAAACCAGCAACTTCTTTTTTTTTTTCATACTTATATCACTGTGCAGATCAAGTGTGGGTGGTGCTACCTGAGTGCTGAAAGTGTGAGAGAAAGATGGAGAATGTGGAGCTGGAATAAGCTCCAAGAAGGAACGATATCAGACAAAATGGTCATGTATGTACATATATATAAATATATCGACTATATACAGTTTATGGAGCTAAAGTTAACAGAACAGCCCTAGATTTTAATTTTGACTTTTTTTCATGTACCGTCTGAACAGTAAGCTGATATTTGTTTGTGTTTTGATACCTTGTACCAGGCACAGTATTATTGAAACTAGGTAAAGTAATATTTGTATTATTATTAGTTCCTCTGTCTCTTATCAGGCTGTTAAATGCTCCTATAGATTCAAACAGACACATGGTGTAGATCAGTGGCCAGATTGCTTGCAGTGTGTCCTCCAGCATCTAGGAAAACCTTTAGGTTTGAATACCAGACTTATTTGACTAAGGAATCTTGGCTTTTTCTCAAATCTTTTTTTTTTTTTTTTTTTTTGTTTGTTTTTGACATACAGAAGTGTGAGTCAGAGATGATGCATGCTGCCATGATTTGAAAAATATAATCCAAATAGGAATGTATGTAAAGTCAGATGAAGAACACATTGAAACTATTATTTTAATAATTAAAAGAAAAGCATTGGAAACCACAAACTTATGCAAAATAGTTGCAAAAAACAAAAACAAATTTTGGATCCTAGGTCACTTTACTTAAAACAGAGGGTCAATTTGCCAGCATACATATTTTTTACTGCCTTTTTGGCCCTGCCCCTACATTTCATTCTTATTTCTATCTCAAGAGGAAAGATAGAAAGAAAGATGTTTGTGTTCAGACTGAACTGTTTGTATATTCAACATTTGAACTATATTCTATTTTGTTGTACTCTTGTTTCAAAGTGTATTAAAGTAGATTTTACTGAAATATAAACAGACATTTGAAACAAGATGTTTGTTGTCGTTTTCTTCATGTTTTTATGGATTTATTCTTGTTTTTACTTTTGTGTGTGTGTGCGTGAGTGGGTGTGTTGATTTGTTTTAGCTTAATTTGGCCATCTCGGTAATGTGATTTAGTTACTTCCAACTATTTCCATAAAGTTTTGTGTGAGTTATTTTATCCAACCCTATAAATGTAAAATGAAACCGGGAGGGTGGCCTTGTTACCTAGGTTACTTCTAAAATATGATTACATTTTTTCAGTCTATCAGAAACGCATTGAATGCACACTGTTTCTGTGGTTACTTTGCACGTTCCGCTATTCAGTTGGTTTAGTTACACAATGTATTGTTCCACTGATAAGGTAGACAAAGATAAGTCAGAGTGATATTCAGGCGTGCTGCAGCTGAAAAGACGCTCATGAACACAGATGATTGAAAAAAAAATAGGGTTGCACAATCCTATCAGAAATGTTTTCAAAAGTTGTGGACAAAATCCTTTTTGTTACGTATCTGCCCCAGGAAGGCCTCTGGACCGGACAGTATCTCCAGGTGTCTCCTAAACTCTTGGAGTGAAGAGTTGGCAGACGCTTGATGCCCCATCTACCATAAGTCCAGAGATGCACGCTCAGTTCACTCCATCTGGAAAAGCTTTTTTATTATTCCTGTTCCCTAAAAAGCAAGCTGTAAGGAGAATATGGACTACCGTCCGGTTGCACTTCACTTCACTTGCAATGAAGTGTTTTGAAAAACTTGTGATCAACCTTGTGAAAACAGATGAATTGTTCTTTAGATCCCTTTCAGTTTGCTTATTGGAGTAACAGAAGTACAGGTGACACCGACATGGTCATGACACATTTCATTAACAGGCACTTAGAGGAACCTACCTCATATGCATGCCTTTTATTTGTTGAATTTAGCTCGGCTTTTAATATGCTGCAGCTGCATCTTTTAATTAAGAGGCTGAATGACTTTAAAGTTCACCCTCTTAATATTAAATGGTATCATTCATTTTTTACAAATCATAAATAGCAGGTCAGTGTCAGTGGATCTCTATCTGAACCTTGAACTTTGAGCACGGGAGCCCCCTAGGGCTGTGTCAGTTCACAAGCCCTGTTCACTTTATACACTGATGAGCACAGTTTTTATCCCGACAATCAAATCATTAAATTCTCAGAAGACACTGCAATCTTAGCTTTATTGAAAAAGAACTGCAACCTATCTGACTACTTCTTGGAGATTCAAAGGTTTGTGAAATGGTGTAAGGACAACCACCTTGTGTTAAATGTTGACAAGACAGGAGATATGGTGTTTGACCCAAGGGCAGTCGGTGACCACACGCAAGTGGTCATCCACAACCAGTCCATGGCACAGGTCTAATCATATAAATATCAATCAATTCAATCAATCAATCAATTTTATTTATAAAGCCCAATATCACAAATCACAATTTGCCTCACAGGGCTTTACAGCATACGACATCCCTCTGTCCTTATGACCCTCGCAGCGGATAAGGAATCCATATCATGGTGTCTTTTTTGACAACTCACTACCCTGGAACACTAGCTGACAGTCTCTGCAGCAGATTACAATGGTTGCATTTCTTACGTCGTCTGAGGGTTGGTGGTGTTTAAAAAATGTATGATAATTTTTTATCAGGTAGTCTTAGCCTAATCAGGTACAGTATCACAGCTTGATTTGGTAACCTCTCTGTGCAGTTAAAAAACACACTGTTTGGATTGATAGTCTATTTTTGAACTGGCTACTCTAAGTCAAGCCAATAAGATCATCAATGACTCCTCTCATGTTCTGCATACATAGTACGAACTGCTGCCCCCTGGTAGGAGATTCAGAGTGCCTTGTTGCAGACTGAACAGATATATAAACGTTCATCCATACCTCTGTCTATAAAGCTTTTAAACAATGGCAGATAAAGCCAGATCTAGCATTGGATTATGATGATTTGCTGATTTGCATTTTTATAGAGGTATTTTTAGCATATGATGTTATTTATTTGTCTTTTTGTTTTTCCTGTTGCTACGTTGGGTAAAATATTGATTTGTCTATTTACTATGTTGTATTTGTATGGCTGCAGTATGGGTGTAGGGCCCAAGACAAAGTTTCCACTCTGTGGGACTTTAAAGTTCATCTTGAATCTAAAGTAGCCTTTGACACTAGTGTGTTTCTGTGTCACGTAGTGGAAGTTGAGCACATACTTTGTAATCTTAGACAGTAAATGAAAACAGGAACATGATCAGTGCCCATGATCTGATGCTATATAGGGACAGTAGTACCTAGCCATCTTAACAACAACATTGCTGCCAGTCTTGGAGCCTTGCATTGGCGCAGTATGTCCAATTAAATACACCTCTTCAGATGACAACTTTCAGAGGTAATGAGCAGCAATTTTTAATCTGTGTCGCTAGCATGAGGACAAACATGATTATTGCACATTTACAAACTGTCTGGTTGCATATCTGTCACAGCAGTTGGTACTGTTGCAGATTTGATTGTCATATTAATACCAGTGTTCAGACAGCAGTTGATTAACACTAAATCAAATATTTGAGCTGTCAGCTGTACCTGAGAGGATAACGAAGTGCAATGTAACTCCTGGCAAAAGGATATAGCATTGACTTGCCTTATGCCAAGAGGGTTCATGGTTCGAATCCTGGGTGGTGGAGCCTTTCTATGTGGAATTTGCATGTTCTCCCCATGTCAGTGTGGGTTTTCTTTGGGTTCTCTGGCTTCCTCCCACAGTCCAGACACATGCAGGTTAGGTTAATTGGTGACTCTAAATTGTCTGTAGGTGTGAATGTGAGCGTGAATGGTTGTCTGTCTCCATGTGTCAGCCCTGTGGTAATCTGACATGTCCAGGGTGTACCCTGCCTCTTGTCCAGTGTCAGACCCCTTGCGACCCCCAACAGGATAAGCTGTTATGGAAAATGACTGAATAGTTTTTACTCATTAGGCATTTAGAGGACCCTGGTATGTGGTATGAGTGGCTTAAGTAAGCTATAACCCTTTGAAACCCGAGCAAAATTGTATGAGTTTGTTCAAAAACATGGGAAGAAGGCAATGAGCAACAAAAGAAGAAATGACCCAAAAAAATTGCAAGAAATTTGTGAGAAAATTAGAAACAAGAAAATAAGTAAATAAAAAAACAAAATAAAAAATGAACAAGGAAATGACGTGAAAAACAGTGCTTAAAAATTAAGATTATTCTAAACCACAATTTTTAATATGTAATAATAATTCTAAATATAATATTTCCCTGTCTAGTTATTAAAAAAAAAAAATTCTAAATCTATAATTTTTTGCAATTTGTGGCAAAACATGTGACATTTCTTACCAGAGTTGCTCATTGCCTTTTTTCCCATGTTTTTGACAGAAATCACACCAATTTACTCAGGGTTCAGAGGTTTAAATACTTGCAAAAGGTATCTGAAAGCAGCACAAGTAAAGAGATCTCACTCCAGGTTTCACAGGGTTAAAGGGTCAATTCAGCCAAATCACAAAACACATTACTAGGGTGAGTGGAATTTAAAAAAATGCATTTGAACAATTCAGCAGCAGGGTGCCTTCAGAAATAATGAAATAATAGTCTCTAGGCTCTTTTAAGAATCCAATACTGAAGGTGACTTTATGCATTTTAAAACCTATGTGTAGGTAATATTATAGAATCCCTTTACACTTAGTCACCTGCATCTGGGCTGTTCATGGTATTTTCGTGGAAGAGTTAAGCTTGCCAAACAATCACTTAATGCCCGCAGGCTTTACATAGTGATTTAATTTATTGTTTTATAGAGGCATTTGTTTAATACTATTGTTATGGAGTCTTCTCTATTGTAAAGGCTCTTGTGAGACTTGTTTCTACAAGTGAATTTTTGTTTTCTA
This sequence comes from Epinephelus moara, assembly GCF_006386435.1. Taxonomy (NCBI): domain Eukaryota; kingdom Metazoa; phylum Chordata; class Actinopteri; order Perciformes; family Serranidae; genus Epinephelus; species Epinephelus moara. The sequence goes on from NC_065510.1 coordinate 43,980,891, forward strand.
TTATGTGGTTAGGAACTGCTTCTCACACTTCTTTCCAACCTGCTGAAGTCTGGGAAATCAGTACTGCCACAATACACTCACCTCTACTAGACTATTAAAATCTCAAAACCTGGATTAAAAAAACCCCAAAATATGTCTATACAGCTAGAAACCGCTGGGTAATTTGTAGGGATGCATGGTATTGGATTTTTTGCCGATATCTGATATGCTAATAGGTAACAACTCATTTGGCTGAAAACCGATCCATTTTTTCCCCCACCTAATTTTTGTGATCAAGTCTCTTCTGTAGTGGAATAAATATCATATTATGCATGCATACTCCTATTGCGATGGCCTACCAGCAGATGGAGACATGAAATAGAACACTTTTCAGTGTATGTAATATGAATTCATTGTGCAAATAAGAAAAAACATGTTGGCCAGTTCAAATAGATCATTTAAAACTGCTATTGGCTGATACTGAGCCGATATTATTGTGCATCCCTAGTAACTTATGTGAACAACTCTTTAATTCCCAAACCACCAAGTAATTAGCAAACTAACGAGAGTGTAGTTAAAGAGATTAAAGAGTAATTATGCATAAAACTGTACTTCAGAAACAGCAGTCATCAAATATAAGCCACACATGTGCAGCAAAAACACTTTATTCCTGCATATATTTATATATATGTATATATTTAGACAAAAAAGTTTCCAATCCATTCATTAGTTTGACTGTACGGTTTGTGTTTGAGTACAGATGAAGGTACAGATCAGTAACATTGTGCAGGAAACACACGCATAATGTTAGACTTTGGGGAGGTAGACGATGCTGTTGCTCTGCACCTTCATCATAAGTTATCTGATTTTTCCATCCAGTCAGAAGCTAGCTTCCATCTCTTGGCATCTCATCTGCAGGCCTTCTCCTTGAGTGAAGCCAACCAGGAGCCGATGTCGACTCCGTCTCTTCTTAGCTCAACCTGTTCCTCTGCGCTGGATTTCCCTCTCACTTCTCCTACTTAAAGCTGAAGTCACAAACCAGAGAGAGATGATCAGATGGATAGCCAAAGGATGGAAGCCTGTTTGGCCCAATCTGTTCCTCAGTGGGCATGTCCAAAACTGCGTCCACTCTAAGTGTGTCCTGACTGTACCAGATGTAGTCCAGAGTGGCACAACATTCTCCTGTTGGCCGAATCTTCCACGTTGTGTATTGTGGTTCAGTCAAACCGTCCGGACTGAGTTTCTTATAGGCTGAGTCCAAACCCAGAGGTGATGTGCTGAAACGTCGGTACACCTCCTCAGTTGGGATTGCGTTGAAATCTCCACATATTAGCAAAGGAATGTCAGAGCTGGGGGCAGCCCCAGGATCACTGGAGTGTTTCTGGACCAGATTCTGGAGGTGTCGCAGGAGGTCGGAGCCCTGGGCGTTGCGGAGCCACTCCCACCCAGAACGAGCCTTCAGGTGTGTCACTGCCACACACACGCATCTCTGTGTGCTCCGACAACGCAACATCATCACGACGGCAACCTTTTGCAAGAAAACAGCCTGTTAGAGATGTTTTTGAATAGCTTTTGTGTTTGTCCAAGTGTGGCTTCACACAGATTCTACCCACCTGATTGGTTGGAATCCTCATTGCAGAGAGCCGTATGTTCACGCTATCCTGGAGCTCGAACCGTGACTGATCGAAGAACAGAGCGCAGCCATCAGGGCCGTTGTTGCCCTCCACATCCAGGCACGGTGACCAGGGTTTAGGGCAAAAGTTGCTACTGTAACCCAGGCCTGCCAGAACTGGCTGGAGGGTGTCATAGTAGTGGTCAACTTCCTGCAGACACAGGATATGAGGTTGGTAGGTGAGGATCTCCTCTAAGATAAGGTATTTCCTGCGGGACCAGCTGAGGGCCTCTGGGGGACACTGGACAAAATTGTCAAGTCCTTCGCCGAGAGCTGAAGGACAGAAGAAAGAGGGACATCAGATTTTAGTAGACAGTTAACTTTGTGTGACTGAACAATGCTCCATAGTTTATGTTTGCATGATAGGGGTTTTATTTTGCTAGTTTTTCCAATTACCTCCACTAGCTAGCTTAACTAATTGCTAACTACAGTTTGGTGCTGGGCAGGTAGTGTACATTGGCTTTATGAGAGATTTGTCTCTAATAAACTGCTAAAAACACTTACAGTGTGGGCCATACAACCCCAACAGAGAGGCTAAAATGCTCCATAAAGCTGCTGAGTCTGGGAGACATGTATAGCTGCAGACACATTCCATGTGTAGCTTACATTACACACACCTACAGACCACGCCCGCCATTAGTACAAGACAAACACAGCGCGATGGTTATCTGAACCCTGCTACAACATGGCGTAATAAACAAATAGGGCAAAATTTAGCAATAACACATTTTATAATTTATTGTACATGAAGACCTGATTCACCTTATAAGAAACAAGATGTTGCCCTTACCATTAGCCTTCCCCTAATCTTAACCACCTCTCTTTTAACCTAAAGGCCCTGACACGCCAAACCAACTTCACAGAACTAGCAGTAAGGAAGGCCCCGTGCTGCGTTGCCTCACGTCGCTGTCTCAGCCAAAAAGTTGCACATGAACACACCGCAAAGAAAGATGTTCTGCACCTGCATGAGAGGAAATAACTCTCCACACCAGGAGAAAGTGGTTGTCTGTATTCGTCATTCAAAATGGGAAACTGGAAGACCTTCATGAGGTTAGTTAGCACATTAACAACCCAATCCAATGTTGAAAGAACAGCTTACTGTGCGCCAGTGAACAATAACACAAACCATCAGGAAACGTTTCTGCTAAAGAGCTCAATGGCTAAAAAAATATAATCTGACCTTGCGTATCAAGTTTGTTTTTTGGTCTCACTCCCAACATTGAGGGATTCAGAATTCAGAATTCAGATTCAGATTCAGATTCAGAATACTTTTATTAATCCCCGGGGGGAAATTGTTTTTGTTCCAATGCTCCGTGCAAAGTAGAAATAGAAATACAGCATGAATGGAAACAAGAGATAAAGAT
>NC_065510.1:43985167-43993761 GCF_006386435.1 Epinephelus moara
TTGCTCAGCTGTCTCCTAACATGTAGAGGTGTAAAGAGTGCAGGTTGAGGAGGGGGAGAGTTGGAGTCCAAAGTGAGAGGAGGGCAGGTAGCATGGGAGCCAGAGGAGGTGTGAGGAGTGGGGGATGGGTGTGAGGGGCTCACCAAGTTGGATGAGGTGCTATATGGTCAGCATTCGACTAGCTTCTGCTGCCCTATTTGGTGAGGTGTGTCCCGTGCTTTTGCCCCTCATCGGACCCTGTCAGGTTTTTTTTTGGCTGATTCATCATGCTGTATCAGCAACTATGATGGCAGAACCCGTCAATGAATGAAATCACTGTGATTGCCAGTTCAGCTCAGCGCATGAGAAGAGCAACAGAGGTGAGGAAAGTAAACAAAGAGCTTAAGTCAGGAGGGAGTGAGAACAAAACAAACTTGTTCCATAAGGTAAGATTATTTTTCTTTATCTATTGAGCTCTTCAGTAGAAATGTTTTCTGATGGTTAGTGTTATTGATCACTGGGGTATGGTAAATATGCTCTTTGCAGTATGTTTATGTGCAACTTTTGTGTTCATGTGCAACAAAGTCGGTTTGGTGTGTCTGGGTCCTAATACGTCACCGTTAGTGAAACACTAACTTAGCATTTTCTTCAGGGGTTCCGCTTCTTGACCAAAAAGCGAAGGGTGCTGATTGCGGGCTGACTTGTAGGCTATGGCTGGCAGGTCACGTAGCTGCTCCAGCTGCAGCTATACCTAGATAGAGTCCGTAGATAATTATTTGTGGGTTTGTCAATACGGGCGACCTCTTTCAGGTTGCACATATCAATTTTATCGGTTTGATTAGGTTGATTAGTTTAGCTTTGACTTGCACAAACATTAAAGAAAGCAGGGAAGTTTGAGACCTGATATCAATTGAACTATTTATTTAAACACTAGGAATAAGGATCAGCACAGAGTTTGAAAGCCACTTGTGTCATCATATCTCATTGTATCCCAAATAAACTTTTTTTATACAACTGTTTGGAAGCTAATGTGTTACTGGATATATCAAGGCCTACAATCCACTGTGATGTGATGTGATATTAGAAGGGCTAAAAGTAGCCTACCTTGGGCCAGAATGTTCCACTGCATCACCCTGATGGGGCTACTTGGGGCGCTGTCTCCATCACTGATGTGAGTGAACTTTCTGTGGAAGCGAGGCTGTCGGTCCCTGAGGGCCTCCTCACACTGTCGAAGCAGCTCCACTGGATCAGGGGCACATACGGGGGACACCTTCTGCTCCTGTTAGACAGACATGACACCCTTTATTTCACCTCAGGAGGTAAATAACTATACATATCTGCTGCATTTTTGAATTGATAAAGTGAACAGATGAGGGGGGGGTCACCTGACAGAAAGCTGGATCCAGGTTTGTGACTGCAAGCTGGTGAGATGGAGGGAGGGGAAGAGGAGAGCTGCTGCTGAGGGTCTGAGTCAGGGTGCCGTACAGCCTGGTGGCCCCACCACCCATCGGACACACTGATTGGAAAAAAATACAAAGATGGTGATGGTGTGAAGATGGAGAAAAATAAAACATTAACATTTGTCATTTTAACAACACATCTGTGGTGCAGTAACTGGAGCTGAGAGTTATTTTCAGACACATTTGTAAATGAATGGCCAGAATACTTCTGGTAAGCAGGTGGTGCTGTTTTCTATTTACTGTGTTTGTTGACCTTCAGCTCAAATTATGAGATGAGGGAGTGAGCACCTCTAACAGGCTCCACTGTCTCAGCAGCCAAGTCATGTGGATAAGCCTGACAAATCCCTGTTTTTTAAATTCACACGGTGGCTGAAGTGCTTCTGCTTCGTGGGTGCAGCTCACTATTAGTCCCCTTCAACATCTGTCCACTCACATGTGAACTAAATCATTACTGAGACCTGGGATTAAGACTGATGCTTCCCAATGACTACCACAGACCGACAGGACGGGTATTAAAAGATAATGAACCTAAAATAAATTGTTTGCCACAGCTGGCAACACAGTTTACACCTGCTTTTACAATTTTTTTGGCCACTTGGGAGCAGCACATATTGTCACTATATATAGTGGCATGCACAAGTTTGGGCACCCCTGGTCAAAATTTCCTTTACTGAGAATAGTTTAGTGAGTAGAGGATGAGCTGATTTCCAAAAGGCATGAAAATTAAGATGAAACATGGTTTTCAACATTTTAAGCAAGATCAGTGTATTATTTTTGTTTGGTACAGTTTGAGAGTAAAAAAAATTCATGCAAAAGTTTGGGCACCCCAAGACATTTGAGCTCTCAGACAACTTTTTCCAGGGTCGCAGACCATAATTAGCTTGTTAGGGCTATTACGTGTTCAAAATCATTGTTAGGAAAGGCCAGGTAATGCAAATTTCAAAGCTTGATAAATACTCCTGAACCCTTGTCCCAACAATCAGCAGTCATGGGCTCATCTTAACAGCTGCCTAGCACTCTGAAAACTAAAATAACCCACAAAACAGGAGAAGGCTATAATCAATCAATCAATTTTATTTATAAAGCCCAATATCACAAATCACAATTTGCCTCACAGGGCTTTACAGCATACAACATCCCTCTGTCCTTATGACCCTCACAGCAGATAAGGAAAAACTCCCCAAAAAAACCCTTTAACGGGGAAAAAAATGGTAGAAAGCTCAGGAAGAGCAACTGAGGAGGGATCCCTCTTCCAGGACGGACAGACGTGCAATAGATGTCGTACAGAACAGATTAACATTATAAATTAACAGTAATCCGTATGACACAAAGAGACAGAGAGAGAGACATGGTAGCAAAATGTTTTCAGGTAGTTCTTTCCTCAGTTTGTAATGTTATTAAGAAATGGCAGTTAACAGGAACTGTGGAGGTCAAGCTGAGGTCTGGAAGACGAAGAAAACTTTCCTTTCTGACAGAGCTGCTCATAGGATTGTTAGAAAGGCAAATCAAACCCCCCTTTGACTGCAAAAGACCTGCAGGAAGATTTATCAGATTCTGGAGTGGTGGGGCACTGCTCTACAGTGCAGCGACACCTGTACAAATATGACCTTCATGGAAGAGTCATCAGAAGAAAACCTTTCCTGTGTCCTCACCACCAAAGTCAGCGTCAGAAGTTTGCAAAGGAACATTCAAACAAGCCTGATGCTATTTGGAAACAAGTCCTGTGGAGTGATGAAGTTAAGATAGAACATTTTGGACGCAGTGAGCAAAAGTATGTTTGGAGAAAAAAAGGTGCAGACTTTCATAAACAGAACACCTGTCCAACTGCTATACACAGGGGTGGATCGATCATGCTTTGGGCTTGTGTTGCAGCCCGTGGCACGGGAACATTTCACAGGTTGAGGGAAGAATGGATTCGGTTAGATTCCAACAAATTCTGGAAGCAAACATCACACCATCAGTAAAAAAGCTGAAGATGAAGAGAAGATGGGCTTCTACAACACAGGACAATGACCCTAAACACACCTCAAAATCCACAATGGACTACTTCAAGAGGCACAAGCTGAAGGTTTTACCATGGCCGTCACTGTCCCATGACCAAAACATCCTTAAATATCTGTGGAAATACCTCAAAAGAGACTGAAAGACTCTTAGCTGGTTACAAAAAGAAAACCATCTGTTCATGCAATTTATGCCTGCATTAGTATTTAACTCTGTGCTGTTTGTGAGAACTCTGAACTGCAGCAAATTAAGGCAAAGTACAAATTGACCCGTAGTTAGGCTTGTTAACTTCCAGCTGTAGCAGACAATAAACAGTAATACTAAAACACTTGAGCTTTAGGTCTTCACGTGTTTTCATCTTTCATTTTCAGCAAGAACACTTCAATAACAACAAAACAAAAACAAATATTTGTGTAATCTCATTCAGGTTTCTCACATTTTCTAGAAACAGGTATATTTCACCCAATCAATTTTTTTGCATAGATGTCAGTCATTTCTCAAACAAAGTAATGCACACTTCCCTGTAACAGTATGCCAAAATCTGTTTCAACAATATGTGTTCTGCTGTTCTGCAAATGTGAAAAAAACTGCATATTAATATACATAAAACTGAGACTGACCTCTACTCTGTCAAATAAATTCTGGTGACTAACTTCTCCCTGGCTCCTGTAGACCAGAACTACATGACTATAAAAGGAGGAAACAGATATTGTTCCTACCACCGATGTTTAGGATCTGTCTAGTTCTGTGTGACTGAGTGATACCAGGACTTCAGTGCCAAGGGTCACTTAACATACACCCTGGTGCATTCAGATAAACATGGACAGACCTTTGTGCTCCGTCAAATAGTAATGTTAATAATGACATGGGTCCATGTCTATCCATATACAGTACGTATATATGCCAGCACCAGCCTGCCTGAATATGGTGATTAAACCCACGCTCTCTGCTCCACAGCACCATCAGATACAGAACATCACTGTTGCCCTGATCTTTGATTCTGTATATTCAAAATGACACCAGTCCTATCTGTACAGTAGATACTATAAACATGGCCTCATCTACAGAAAAATCAAGAATAGCTGACTCTTACCCATAGTGTCCATCACTGTCCACAGCTATGTCCACTCCACACTTGAGTAAATTGTCCTTAACACCTCCCTTTAACAGATACTGTATATTGCTGTCAGCTGATTAAGCTTCCTGGCTGAACTGAAAGTGTGTTCAGTCCAACAGGAGACAGTGACAGGTGTGTTTTTGTCAAAGTGAAGGCACAAATCTGACTTCTCGCTGAGCACTGCTGCCTGTAAAGCCTCAGCGAGGTAGAGAGAGACAGGGAGACAGAGATTAGGAAGTACAGACGTCAGCGGGCCATATGGAGTATTACAGGTCACGTGGTGGTGAGAGAGAGAGGAATACACTATGCTCTCTCACAGTCACATACACACAAGCTTAACTGTGGCTGATATATTTCTGATACATAATTGTAGGGACTTATGTAGAGGTTGTCACACCCTCATCTCAAACACTGGCAAAAACATAATACTAGAGTCAACATGGTAACTATAAGTCAGGCTCAGAACAGAGAATAAGTACATTTTAATGGTTTACAGTTTAACAGTTACAACTGCACAACAATGACAGCATGACTATGCGCTGAGCTGAGCGAGTGTGTGGGTCTGTGTGTGTTTTGCAACAATAACTTCCTCAGTTTGCATGTTGTAACAGCACCCAGGTCAGTTTGATAACATTAGTGACGGTAAATTGTGATGTCAGTGTTATTTTCCATGTGCAGTAGTACACTGTACTTTTCCAAACTATAGTTTGGGCTTGTATCAAAATTATTCCCAGAGACAGTATAACTACAGTAAGAAGCTGCAGTTCCCAACCTGTGGTTTGTGGCTTGAACGATTCACAGGGTTCCCACACATTTTCATTAAAACTTTTCCATGACTTTTTTAAGGACCCATAATCGACCGTTCACGGCATATAACATGAACAGAACTGTATAGTATACTTTAATCCAAGTCTTAATTATTGTGTGAAAATGAATCAGCAACCTTTTCAAATCTCTAATAGTTGATTATGTTCATATTAACGTAAAAAAACTCCAAACTATGGGCACAGTCATACAACCTCTTACGAATATGAGTCTGGCACTGGCTCTCGGGGAAAATGGAACAGATTATACTGTGAGTGTATTCTTTATTCATTTGATTATAAACTCATTTCAGGATGCAAGTCTGAAAACAATGCAGCAACATACAGTTTTGGTCAAAATTATTAGCCCCCTTTATGACATCAAACAAAACCCTTAACCTTTCCATGGAAATGACCATAACCAAAAGTGTTTATAGTTTAACTGCTTCCAAAAGAACAAAGAGAAAATCTTCACTAAGCTTGATTAAAATATTTCACTGATAAGCTGAATTGAAACAAGAAAAAGACAAAAATGACAAGGCCCAAATTATTCGCCCTCTAACAATTAATAGTCAATACTGTAACCTTTCTGACTCACAACTGACATCAACATCTTATGGTAGTTCCTAACTAGGTTGGCACAAGCCTATTGAGGGACATGTCTGTTGAGGGACCTTGCGTGGTTTTTGAGCATTGACATTAATCTTGACCGCCCACCACAGGTTCTCAAAAGGACTGAAATTTGGCTCTGAGTGGGCGACTGCAGGACTTTGATTTTGGTTTCCTTCAGAGAAGTTTTGGACCAATTTTGATGTATGCTTTAGGTCATTGTCTTGCTGGAAGACCCAACAGTGACCTAAAGCTAGACTGGCAGCAGATTTCTTTACAAAATGTCAACATAATCTTCTTTCTTCATGATCCAATGCACCCGAACAAGGTTTCCTGTGCCTGAAGCAGCAAAACAGCCCCACAGCATTACGCTCCCACCACCATGCTTAACTGTGGCCTCTCCCTTCCTTTGCCAGAAAAAAGCAACATCCATGTGCCCAAACAGCTCAAGTTTGGTCTCATCTAGGGCTGACCCAAAAAATTCGAAGCTTCGAAGCTTCGTTCGATGGCACGGGATTCGATTGTGAAAAAAAAAATCGAAGCTTCGGCGCTTTTTTCCCCCGTTTTTTTGGGGGAGGCCTTAAACGCAACACTAACCCCGTCAACGAGCCACGAGCGCACTCAGAGCCGCTCTGAGTCTGGTGTCAGAGACACTTCTGATGCTCCGAGCTGCGCATCTGTTTGATTGTGCTGCAGTGTGCGCCGAGAGTTTTAATTTAAGGTGCTCACAGACTCGGGCGCACTATAAGCGGAGCGTTGAGCGCACTTCCGCGTTGTAGTTTCCTATAAAAATGTCCGTGAAACACTACATTACCCCCAATTCTTGCACGTCTCTGTCATGGGGATGTGAAAAATACATGCCGAGCAGTCTTTTGAGTGACACTGGGGCGCGGAGCGGAGTCGTAAAATCTGAGCTTTGCGCGCACAGGGCTTGCGGACGTCCGCTTTTAGTCCGCGCGGACCTCCGCGGAGTCCCCCCCTCCCCACCCCCCTCCACTCCCGTCGTCGAATGCTTCGAATTATATTCGTTCTGAGCTCCGAAGCTTCGAATGTCCAAATATGGATTCGAAGGTCAGCCCTAGTCTCATCAAACCAAAGGACAGACTCCCAGAACTCATGCCCATGTTTCAAATGTTCTCAGGTGATGACCTTTGAATGCAAAGAAAAAAAAAATCATATGGGTGCTAATAATTTCGACCACCTCCATTTTCACTACATTTGGTACAAAATAAACCTAAAGATTTATTTTACATTACAAAATGTACCACATAGGGGCCTTGACACTGATGAATGTTTTACTAGCCTATATTAAGATTTATAAATAATGCATACACTGGGCAGAATTTTTAGGGACATGTTTCATAGTTCCTCGGGGGAAATAATTTTGACCTTAACTGTAAGAATGTAGGCATACGCTTTTTAAGCCTTGGAATTAGATGTGGAAGGTTATCTACATAAGATCAATTATTAATTAATTGTCAAATGACTTTTCCAAACTTTTTATGATTGTTACTAATTCCATTACTTTTCCAGACCTGGAAAATGAGATTGTGAAATTCCCTGACTTTTCCAAGTTTCCCATGACCCTGGATTTAAGAAAATACATTTCTGCGACATATAATTATATAAATGTATCTAAAGGATACACTGCTCTTTAACTGAGTTACTACCCACAGACTATCAAACTGTGAAAAGGGGTAGAAATAAAAAATTCTTTATTTAAACAGAGTTTGACTGACTTTTTGACCTTGTAAGCAGCATGGGCTGTGGTTTTAGGCATAGCAATGTCAACCGGTCTGCCATTTTGATCTTAAGTATTTTCCTAACTATATTGGATGAATTGTCATGAAATTTTATACCTAAGTCCATTTTCTCCCTCAGGATAAACTGTAATAACATTGGTGATGCCTTTACTTTTAATCCTGCACCATCATGAGTCAAAATTTCAACTGATTTATGATTAAATACCCACAGAACTAATGACATTCCCATCTGTATCAGCTGCACTTTGTGTTTAGGAATAACTAGCAAATGTTAGCATGCTAACATGCCAAGCTAAGATGTTGATCATGGTAATCATTATACCTGATGAACATCAGCGTGTCATCAGTGTCCTGAGCATGCTGATGTTCATTTAGCTCAAAATAGCCTCACAGAGGTGTTGCTTTTGACTCAGTCTTGCTCGTAGTCACAGCTATGTGTCTAGAGGTTGTGATCCATCAAACAAAAAGTATTTTTCTTCTTGTTTTGTCTGAATTAATTTGTAGACATGAGGAAGTAAATTCCACTAATCACATGAAAAAATGCAGAGATAAGAATTTTTTAAAATTTTTTTTCAGTTTATCATTTCAGGATCCCCTCAACATGTTGATTAAAAATGCAAAACTTGCAGCAAACAGTGTCTGAGTCTAAATCCACATTCTGCAGAGATCTCTGTGAAGCATCCACTTGTTCATCTTTAAAGGGCCAGTGTGTAATATTTGGCATGGTTTATTGTCAATCTGAATCTGAATCTGAATATTCTACCCATTAATATGTTTATATAAGTGTATAATCGCTATAAAATAAAATTCGTTTGGTTTTCGTAGCCTTATAATTATGCTTTTATATATATACTGTATATAG
>NC_065510.1:43994021-44021509 GCF_006386435.1 Epinephelus moara
TGTGTTACGCTAGAAGAGTCAGAGTTTGGGACGGAGTCTTTTACCCCCTGGAGTGTTACTGGAGTTTTTGGAGTGCTCAAATAAACTGGCCTTTTTCCCGAACGCTACTCTGGTCTCCTGCTCATGAGGGATTCATTACAATATCGTAACTTGGCTTAGATTTCTAAATAAACATTCACCTCGTCACTAGATAGACGTACTCCTGAAAAACTCGTGCGCAAGGCTTTTTGTCCCTACAAGGCCACCGTCATTTACCCGACGGGAGGGGTGAGCGAGTGAGCCCTGCAATCTAGAATTTGACCACTGATGTCACTGTTTTCAACCCATTTTACACACTGGCCCTTTAAACATTAACATTAATTGCTGCACGTGTGTACTTCGTGTGCTAAATAATTCTCATGATTTATGAGAAAAGACAAAGCCATCTTACAACACCATCTTACAATTGGATCACTTCAGCCAGGATACAGCGATCTGCAGCTTAAATTGAATGTTGGCTAGCAGTGTAAAGCAGGGGGCCAAAGGTTTCTTCCCTACTTTCTACCCCCGTTCCTCTAGCCCCCTTGCTTGGACCCATCCATCTTCGAACTTGGTGACCATTGTGATCTCAGTTACACACCTGTAAAGTTTCATGAGCCAGGGGCATAGAGTGGGGGAGGGGGGGCAATGGCCCCTTCCCTACTTTCTACCCCTCCATTTCTAGCTACTTGCTCGGACCACAGCCACCTCTGAACTCTGAACCCTGTAAAGTTTTGTGACTTCATCTTGCATGGTTGCAACATTATCACATTGACAAATTCTGTCCACAGACAGACAGACAGACAGACAGACATATAAACACCTGGTAAAATATTTAAAACGGCTTCTGTGGTAGGCCTAGTTCCCGATACAACAGGTGACACAAGGACCATATTTTGCCATGATGGCACACATACAGACTAACAAAGTGAAAATAATACCAGCAGTCACAACATATTCGCAGCTGGTAATTATTCCTCTCTATCTGGATCCCTTAATGCAACAGAATGGAGTGAAGGTGCAAATGTTTTCATATTCCACTGCACTGCTTTGACGTCACTGTGTCATCACACAGACGAGCACACAGCACTGTGATAAAGTACTAAGAGCTCTGTTGACTTAGGAGCGGTGACTAATGTCTATAGATGTGCGTAGTCTCTAAACAGTTATCACAAGTCACAACACATCATGACAGCTGCCAGTCTGAGGCTGGTATACATGATTTCTACAAACAGGTTGGTTTTAAGCAGCAGAAAAATAAAATTATATTTCTTAAGCTAACTCTGAGTGGGCTCCTTTCCTGCAGCATGGAGCAGAACAATTTGAAAATCTTTTATGGTGAGGATACGTATCATTTCAAATGCACAAGGACATTAAACAGGCCACATTACACATAGCTCTCCCTCACCTGATGCTGAAGCTGCTGGGTGCATGGTGGTCTCTATCTGATGCTAACAGTAATGAGGTGTCTGCCTCATCTGTAATGATTTCTCCGTTAAAGGGTTTTTTTTGGGGAGTTTTTCCTTATCCGCTGTGAGGGTCATAAGGACAGAGGGATGTCGTATGCTGTAAAGCCCTGTGAGGCAAATTGTGATTTGTGATATTGGGCTTTATAAATAAAATTGATTGATTGATAATGTATTCCTTCTGTTGATCAGTGTCCTTACAATCAGGTAAGCCTGTTTGATCCTCATCGACCTCGTTGTTGCCCTCTAAATCTTCCTGACTGGCTCTGACATATTTAAGAAAGAAAACTTTGCACAAGCAAAGAATTTTCAGTCGGCTACTTGTTTGATATTACGCCAATATTGGCTCTGAAAATGCTCCCTGTTTGGAGCCAGCCTTAAGTGGCCATTAGAGGAACTGCAGTTTTTGGCCATGCAGTGTTGGCTTCATTTTTCGGCCTCAGAGGTTGCTGCTTCGTCTGCATGTGTGCATAGGGCTGGGCAAAATATTGATATTATATCGATACTGTGACATGAGACTGGATATTGTCTCAAATTTTGGATACTGTAAAGTGTTGTCTTTTCCTGGTTCTAAAGGCTGCATTACAGCAAGGTGATGTAATTTTCTGTATTTCCCAGACTGTTCTAGGTGTTTTGAGTTTTGCCTTTACCCACTTAGTCATTATCTCCACATTAGGTATGATTATTTATCAGAAATCTCAGTGTGTGAACATTTTGTGAAAGCGCCAATATGAGGGCTGTGCAATTAATTGCATATTATTCTCAATTATGATTATGGCTTCCTGCAATTTATTAATAATAAGTGTGTTGATACTGAGTCCTGATCTGATACTTCTATTTTCCCAAATAATACAGCTGCACAGTGCACACTTCAAGTACTTCAATCCAATGTATGGCCAATGCTTAATGATTTACTAGCTCTGTAATGCATTTAGAAAAAAATCCCTGCATCCTAACGGTTCCACAATGTTTTTAAAACAATGTATTCATTAGCCTATTATTTATTTATCTATGTATTATGATATAACAAAGTATAAAATGACAAACCCTCCCTTTAATCTTTTTTTTTGCCTTATCGCTGTCTCTAGGGAATGACTCTGTCCCTTGAACAGAGTATTCTCCAGTGTTGATTCGGCTCAGCCTTGTCTGAGTTACCTGAATGAACAATATTCAGTTGAGAATTTACTTTTGTCTGACCATCGTTTTCCCAGATTAGGCTGCATTAATAAATTACTCTTACTGGCTTTTGTTGCACTTAGAGCGGCGTGGTGAGAGTGTTAAGTTGTGGTCAGTTGTACACCACTGTCCGTCTCTCTTCCAAGCAGGGCGGTGAAACTCCATATGTCATAGTTGAAAGAAAAATACAAGAGACTCTCACGCTCAGCTGAAATGAAACGAGTGCTCATGACTTTGGTAAATAACTGAAATAAACAGTCTCCTACTGCATTTTCGCTTATGGCGTGTGGTGTTTCACTGCGGGCAGGGCTCAGGCTCTGCTTTTACACACAGGAGATCAGTGGAGTGAAGGAGAGTTGACAAAGGCTGCACTCCACTTTGCTGTGCGTGAAAGCTTTCATGAGTAAAAACACCTGTGTGACAACAGATGTAAAACAAAGGATCGGTTGGGCTCTATATAGCCAATACCGATCAGTTAAAAAATGCCTTGATTGCACTGATCTTTGACATCAGACCGGGACATCCCTAGTAGGAACTTTTCTTTGAACCAAACTACACCTGCCAACTATTTTGGACCTCAGAAGGAAGTGTGTATTTACTCATGGATGATTTTATGACAGATATTGCTAATATTTTAACAATCACAACTACCAATAAAAGAACCGATAATATCAGAGTTTATCAATACTGTAGTCTTACAAAATGTAGCTGCGGTACCAGATTAATACCAGATTTCGTAACCCATCCCTATGAGAGGCTTGTGATTGTGACAGCACGACATGTAAACATTAATGGCATTCTCGACTGAGCTGTAAAGTTAGCTAACTTGGTGGGCTAGGTGAGCTAGCAGCAGATGCACCCTTCCTTCTGCACAGTGATACAGATAGTGGGTGTAGTTTGGTAAAAAGAAAAAATTTATGTGTTTCAGTTTCTATGAAACTGCTCACAAGGCCTGTGGATTATCTTGAGTAACTGGGTCATGATTTTTGTAAAGAGACATCGCCATTGAGTTTTCCATATGTATTGTATTGGTGCTTTGAGCATCACAAGCCAAGCGCCATCTAATTCCATTATACTGGAGAGAAGGGAGACATCTCTACAGCTGATATCCTCAACACTACACTACAGGTAAGAGGAAAACTGTGTATTTTTGATTTTGGAGAGAACTGTCCCTTTAAAGCTCTTTACATTTGTTATACACTGCAAGTCAAGACGGGAAGTGAAACCATAACCTGAATTATATATTAACAGTGCACTTTGAAATGTATTAAAGCCAATTTTAATTGTAAAGAACCTTCACTAAAAACAGTCCTCCAAAATTGACATTTCATTTCAATATTTTCTTAAATCTTAAAAATAAGGCATGTCCAGATGCATGTCTGAGTATATGTGTGTGTGATATCTTGCAGACCCTGAAGTTGGCATCATATATTTAATCTTGTTTGTAGCATGAAATTGCTCCTTTACTCTCTGACCTTTAGACAGGCAGCCTCCTCCACTGCAAAACTGAGTGAACTCATATTACAACAGAAAGAGAGAGAGAGAGAGAGAGAGAGAGAGAGAGAGAGAGAGAGACCCTCAAACCATATACACACTTTGCAATAGAAAAGATAGTGGCAGATTCTCATGGTACAATGTGAGACAATATATGTTACAGTGAGAGAATCGTTTTAGCTAAAAGCATTCTGACTCCTTTGTCACATAATGCAAAGTACATGTCATTCTTCCATCGGAAACATACTTATTACCAAATATCAGAGCTGTAGACTTGAGACTTGTCCTGATCTCTGTTTCAAATACAAACAAAAGCGTCGCCCTGCAACCACAAACCAAAACACAAGATGGGAACCTGCTATAACTCCCATAGTGATATGCTTCAATGCCCTATTTACAGTCACCTGATCACAAAACTGATGATGGTTTATTGTTATTATAACTATGATTTTATGGGCATATTATAAGTGAAGAATGTCTTTAATGACTTTGACTTTGCTGACTCCTGAACATATAGAAGTACTGCAAGCAACACCTTTAGCTCTGCTTTGGCCTGTCTGGCCTGTAAATATCAGTGTCAACAGTACTGTCTGTTCCCAAGAAGTTTCAAGTACTTTAGAGAAAGTGCAGAAAAAACTGTCATGAGCAACAGCTTCCCATTTCTCTGAGATATAACAACTACGAGCTACTGGGACACCCAACACACCCAAGCTTCAGACTGACATGAGATTATTAGTCCTCACAGTAAGTCCCTAGTATGGCTAAAATTTTGGAAGCACTGGATCCTATTATACAATTCAACAGCATCCTTTATTTGACCCTTCCTGTCCTGTAAACCCCAAATTTGTAATGCAGGCTATCTTTCTTACATTTGCAGCCCAGTCCAATTTAGCCTTGATGACATCACTGGAATTATTTTCTCAGATTATACAACTGTTTTCTCAGGCTGGGTAGAGCTCCTCATTACCAGTAAAATGATCCTTCAGGCTAATTTATACTCCTTTTATGGACAAAAATAGATACGTCCATTTCAAACATTGTAACATGACTGCCCTTATACTTCTATGCATCCTTTATGATGGCGCAGATACAGCCAATAGATGGTGCAAGAGGGCAGAGTCAAAAGTTTCACACAACAAAAAATACAGCGATGGAGGTGGAGGTCGAATAACGTTGAGGAGAGTGGGGTAGTGTAACAGACTTTTTAAGTTGTTACTCAGGATTGATCCTTTCAATCAGTGACAAATTTCTTTGTCATACTTGTTTTTCAATTACTGAGCAGTCTATGCAAGTCATCAAATCCCACCATATATCATCATAATAACTGTCTTGTTGCCTAAAACATAGCACCGCTTTGAACTATGTAACCATCTCCCAGCAAGGGTCGGCTGGCCTTGATAAATTTCCCACACAGCGAGGTTAGTTGTAATGCGGTGAAAACACCAACTGTTCATTTCTAGCGGAGATGTGCATATTGTTAAAATTCATTCATTCATTCATTCATTCATTCATCTTCTAACCGCTTCATCCTCTTGAGGGTCGTGGGGGGGCTGGAGCCTATGCCAGCTGACATCGGGCGAGAGGACAGGTCGCCAGACTATCGCAGGGCTGACACATAGAGACAAACAACCATTCACGCTCACATTCACACCTACGGACAATTTAGAGTTATCAATTAACCTAGTCCCCAATCTGCATGTCTTTGGACTGTGGGAGGAAGCCAGAGTGCCTGGAGAGAACCCACGCTGACACGGGGAGAACATGCAAACTCTGCACAGAGGGGCTCCCACACCCGGGATCGAACCGGCAACCCTCTTGCTGTGAGGCGACAGTGCTAACCACCACACCACCGTGCCGCCTATTGTTAAAATAAAACAGAAAAAATAATCTCAAACAGTTTTGATAACATTTAACCATAACTATAACGTTATGCCCCACTGTCCCCTACTTTTAAATGGAGGTAGCGCTGTAGACTGCAGTGGTCTGTGAGGCCACTAAATAAATCGTGACAGGTAGACAGATTTTTTTTTTTATAACTATATTAACAATTCTTTCTGTTCTGCCATTATTAAAATGTATTCTTCCTCTCCTATGGTCGTATCTGGCTTGAACTATGCTTCACTGCCCCCATGATATCTAGTGGTACTGCTCCATTTCGTCTGTATTCGTAAGTTTTCAGAAAGCGTGCACAAATACAGACTAAATAAACACAGAGTACAGACAGAAGGCTCCATCCGTCTCTGTCTCTGTATACATACCTAACTTTAAGCATAAATTAGCCCTTACATTTAAAATCAGTGGGGTGCCCCTTTAAATATGAGGGCGTCCCGTTGTCTTTCAGCTATGAGGGGTCAATGTTAAAATTCATGAGAACTGGTGCCACTGTAACCACTGTAATGGGTAAAGTCATCTTTTGGAGACCAGAGAAGGTTTTGTTTCTCCAAAAAATACTGCAGAAGACAAAAAACTTTATTACATATGACTTAAGTCAATATAAAAACTGGTTCAGAAATAGTCACTGTCCAGTGAAAAGCTTGTGTCTTCAAAATGTTGACTTTTCAGATGAGTGTGCAAATGATAAAACATTACATAACTCAAAGAGCCTTTTCAGATTTACAGCAGCATGTGTTCTTCAACTTAAGGTAACAAGATAGTTGACACAGCAAAATGTACTGATAAACCACTGTTTGGGCACAAAATTTCCTCATCAGAAGAGTTCTGTTACAGCATCTTTCCCACGCAGACACAATACCAGAGAGCTCATTAAAAGTTGCTTACAAGCAAAAGCCAGTATCAAATATATTGTAACAAACAAACTGACCATACTGAAAACTTACCTTCTTTAGTGGAATTAGATGTTGATTTCCCTTCAGCTCCACTTGTGCAGCTGCTGCCTTGTTTTTCCACTGTTCTTATGTGGTCGTAATATGTGTCGCAGACGGTGGGAATGTACCTCTATGCATGCGTATGCTTGTTTTTGTTCAGTGGGAAGTGGGTGGTTGTTTGACCCTTTAGCTGCAAGGCAAGGTCACAGTAGAGAGAAACCAGTCCCCTCTGCCATCTGCTGGTGGGAGCCAAACAGGAAGCAGGGGTCAAACCTCATAACATCTGAAGAGAAAGAAAAAGTGATGGTAGTTATTCCCTGAGCTTTATTGTACTCATTGAAAATAAATGTGGCATCTGATGAATGCAACAGGCAGCAAAAAAGTGACTGCCCACATTTTAAATTTTTATATTTTTTTCTTCAAAATTGCCAATTAATTATTTCTTTTAAATTCACCATTTTATTTTGAAATGATCATTGGGCTGATACACTAAAAAAAAGCCCTTATCAAACAAATATATTCGCAATAGGACAAAGCAGGACCAAAAGACAGTGAGTGACATTTGGCTTACATAATTGATGGAAATTAGTGGAGTTACTGTGCATTCTCAAGTGCAACAAATAGATGGTAAGTTGGTAACTATATACACATCACACTGACAGTAGAAGTTCCTATAATAAAAGGAAACAGTCAAAAGAGGGACTTTAGTTGTTGTTGCTGTTCTTTTCATTTATTTTTTTACACCAGTGCGTGGAAGAAGTGTACAACATATATGACAGAGGCTTAAAAGTAATGATGGAAAAGTGGAGAAAACACCCAGAAGTTTGAATTTACTTACTAAGATCAACCATAGGTGGGTAAAATGCAGTAATTGCCAAATCATTTTGGTTTTCCCCAAAAATGTCACCACTAACAGGACAACAGCATTTGAAATTAAGAACTGCACTGCACAGGAAGTGAACATTTAACTTTGGAAATTGGATAGCAACACTTCAAGGTGAGCACGTTGGAGGAGAGAACCACACAGGGGTGTCACAGTGCAGGCAGTGTGGTAGCACTGGGGCCTGTGGGGGACCTTGCAAATTATTCAGATTGCCACCTCATAACTACACCTGCGTTCAAAGATCTCACATTAGATTAAAAATAGTGCCGTTTGCTATTGGGCTATATGCCCTCAAAAATGCAAACCCATCTCCATCATGCTTTTCCTTTCTTTTCTGGTTAAAATAGTCGGTAGCAATCTATACCAACATTTTATGCTTATTCTACATGCACCATACTGGAACCACAGCACACATATTCCACACAAGGCCTCCATTCAAGAAGTGACTCCAGTTGTTTAATCTCTGTCAGCTGCTTATTACTGTCAGATTTTCAATGCTAACAAATGTCCTCTGTGAAAAGCTACTGCTAATTGCTATTCAGCTTATTAACTACATTCCAAACTGTGATTTACTGTAGTTGAATTTCTGTGTCAATATTACAAAACCAACTGAGCATAGACTAAGAGATTCCTTAGTAAATGATCACATGGGCAATTTTTACAGCAGCGACTTTGACTGGTAAAAGCACAGGTGTACCACTAACATTAGCAGTGGATCTGTTCTGTTTAGTTGTCCAAGCAAGCACAACACCAGAGCCCTCAAACTGAAGCAGCCAAACGGAATCCAGCCATCATTCATTGTATTATGTACACCTGTGCTTTTCCTACTGGGACATCTCAAAATGTCCTCTGTGAAAAGGGCCTTTTGATAAGGAAAAGTAGAAAAGAAAAAAATATTGAACAAAAAGACAACACTTTTGTTTTTGCTCAGATTCACAGATTTAAGTCAAAGATCTAAGACTTTTTTTCTGCAATCAACAGAAACATTTCTCTCACATTTTGGTCACAAATGTGTTAAAAAATCTGTGTCAGTGAGCACTTCACCTTTTCCATGATATTCCATTCTCTTGACAGGTGTGGCATATCGAGGTGTGCTTAGGATGGTCACAATAAAAGGTCACTCTAAAATGTGCAGTTTGATCACACAACACAATGACACAGATGTCACATGTTCTGAGAGAGCATACCATTGGCATGATGACTGCAGGAATGTCCACCAGAACTGTGGCCTGTGATCTGAAAGCTCGTTTCACTACTACACTACAATTCCAGGAAAAGCACTAGAAGAACTAAAAACATTAAGGCAATGGAGAAATCAATCATGTTATTAGTGACACCGGTGTTTGACAAGTCAAAAAGACGTTAAAATGTCTATACTGGGACCTATGGTGGGACAGTAGAGCAGCGTGCACGGCTGAGTTGAGAGCTCCCTCACGCCAACACAATTTACTCCGCCAAAACTCGACAAACAAACACAGAAGGGCCTTAAAAAAACACAGAGAATCAGTGTAGGTACAACTAAAACAAACAAAACAAAATCCTAGGAAATCAAGTTAAGGAAATAAGCCACCCGACCGACGGAAAGAGTATGCTACCACCTGAAGCTAATGATGCCACGGCGTTATCCCAAACCAGCCTGGATGGCATTAGCAAACAGATTCAGACCTTGCAAAACGAACTGAAATCAGACCTGAAATTGGTCAAAGACGAGATTATGACCAGAATGAGAAATGAATTGTCAGAGCTGACAAGATGACATTGACCACAAATTTGCTAAAATAACTACAATGATAGGAGAGCAGGGAGAAAAGATGGATGCTGCTTTAACTTGCACTGGGGAAGTTGAAGCATGGAGCTCCGAAGCTAATTGTGCACTGCAGTAATTAATGACAGAGCAGCAAGGACTGATGGACAAATTAGACTAGATGCAAGGTCCAGAAGGAACAACCTATATAGTGCACAGGAGGAAGCAGAGTCAAAGTGGGATTCGATGGCACAGTTCATGGATAAATGGTTCTGCGAGGAACTCTTAATAAATGCAGATTTCCGGATACAACGCACCCACAGAGCTCTGGTGCCAAAACCTAAAGCAGGTCAACCTCCCAGATAAATCGTCCTCAACTTTCAGTACAAACTTGGTACTCTACTGGAAAACAACTAAAATTGGTAAATTAACTTGGTCTATTAAGATGGATTGCATTTGAACCAAATTTGAACCAGGAACAACTGACACCAGATTTAAGCAATGGGCAGAAAGGGGCATAACAGCCATATGCTAAGTAATTAATAAGTGTGAAATGATAAGCTTTTAAGAACTAAAAAAAAACACATATCAAATAGTAAATCAGGACTGAATTAGATACTTACAGATGAGGGATCATTACAACAACAACAACAAAAACAAGAAAGGAGAGGAAGAAAGTCACCCAATCATTAAGATGTTGGTACAAGCATATAGTAAGGCTACATCCAGAACAGTGTCAATCCTGCACCATTGTCTGATGACTCTAAACATGACACAACATTATATGTAAAAATCAAATGGGAAAAAGAACTGGGTGAGGAAATCCCAAAAAGGATGTGGTATGACGTGTGGAAATTTCACCTGAACACGACACAATCACAAGGGTGGAGAGAGTTTATTTGGAAGAGCCAGATTCTGTATTTTATTGCACCTAAAATTAAAAGTAAACAAACAAAGATTCAACAACCATGCTGGAGATTATGCAAGGACATGGAACCAAACCACACACACATTTTGTGGAGTTGCATGAAAATACAACCTTTCTGGGATGGTATACATTTTGTTCTTTGTGAGGTCTTGGGTGATAAAATCCCACAAACATGTCTTGTACTGTGCTTGGGACACATGGAGTGAACGGTGAACAAGAGAGATCAATATTTGGTCAAGATCCTTCTTGCCGCTGGAAAGGAAGCAATTACAAAGAACTGGCTGAAGATGGACGCTCCAAATCACAAACAATGGCTGACCATCATAGATGATATTCAGGAGAGGGAGAATCTTACATACAGGGTACGGATGAAGTACAATTTGAAAAAAAAACAGGGAAAATGGTTAAACTATTTACAAAAAGACAACAATATAGACAATAACGCTGTCTAGGTAGAAGTTGGACTTGTTTATTCCCGCAGGCTCTGTTCATCTGTTTCTTTTGTTATGTTTCCAAAGTTTTTTGTTTTACATATATGTTCAAGCATTTTCTGCTGAAAATCCTTTAGATTTCCCGCCTACTTGAGGTATTACTCAGAAACAACTTCAAAAAGCAATGAAGTAAAGGGAAGAAAGAAAATACAAACAATATGATAAGGTAAACTACAACCAGGACAATTTATTTGTTTTAATTATTGAAAATTGCACTTGAATTCTATTTACCCTGCATTGTGACATCCTGGAGGAGAGGCAAAGTGGTTTGGTGGGTTGTTTGGGAATTCAGACCTGACCCGTTTTTACCTTTACTTGAGACATGCTACTGGAGTTTTGGTTTCAAAATGTATTGATTAAGGACTCTAGAGAGGAAATCCAGGAGGTGTGGCTGAACAAAAAATTTGGAAATATCATGATGGACTAGATGGGATTTGTTTCATGTGAGAATGTACTTTATTCTGTGGACAAATCAATTAAAAGTATAAGTGAAAAAAATGTCTACACTAAATCTTTGTACTAAAGCTAATACTGCATGTACTTAAATGTTCATGACATCATTACTCAAATCACGTCAATATGAATAGAAATTAAAAGGATGATTATGTCCCAGTTTGGATACTTTTTACTTAAGTCTACCCAGAAGAGTTGTGTTCAAACTGTATTGTATTTTTATGAACCTGCATTAAAAATAAACTCTTGAACTACGGAACATGCCCACTGGTAGGAGGCCCTTATTCGCATTCAAAGTACAAAAAAAGTTCGAATCAATTTGTTTTCACTGTGATTAAGAAAATGGTCAGCAAGCCACTTGGCACCCTACCAAGGGCCAGATTTGGCTCACGGGCTGTAAACTCAGTATCACTGCACTAGATCTTTTAGACATCACTTTATACCATCTTGTTGTTGCTGTGAGCTTTATTTCTTTTTTGTTATTACAAATTCATATAAACTTTATCCATGCATTACATTCCCATAGACACAACAGTTCAACTCAGCACTGCTGTTCTTTAGTTGTTTTATCCCCCAGTCGTTTGCTGAAGTTTAACATTTGTTGGAGAAGGAGTGTGCTGACTTTTTCTAACTGTAGTCTCCTGGTCTGCAGGTCATTCATCATGGCCCTAAACGACACCAACAGAACACTATCTCTGCTCTTACAGTCCTGAGTTACCAATGAATCCTCTTTCCATGCTTCCTGTAAGCTCTCAAATAAGACCTTTATGTCCTTCCTGAACTGGTGAACCTCCTGCCAGTATCTGTCTTTGTTCCTCCTGGCTCTGCTAACATCCTCTGTCATCTGTGTGATATGTAGATGCAGCCTGCTGTTCTCCATGCTGACCTGCTCCGGTTTCATGCTATTGTCATAGATGCTCATCTCTACAGTTCTCAGCTCTGAGGCCTGTTTGTCTAGCAAGTCCATGTAACATCCTCGCATGTCCTCCAGCTCAGCCTTCATTTCCTCTATGGGCTGAAGCAGAGAGACAGTTTTCTCCTTTAGCCCCTGAATCCGCAGCTCCAGATCCTCCCTCGTCGTCCTCAGCTCGTAGGTCAGCGTTGTCAGTCTCTGGTGCCTGGATTGCTCTTCATTCCACTTTGCTTCCACCTCCTTCAGCATCTCCTCTTTGTCCTCCACCTCCCTCTGCTTCACCTCGTAGCTCCTCATGATGCTCTCGGTCTCTGCAATGCACTGATCCATTTCCTCATGGTGTTTAGTCTCTCTTTGTCTGAACTCCACCTCACACTGGGTCACATGGCTCATCAGCAAGTCAGCACTTGTGCTCTTGGGCTGACGCTTTTGGAGTGCGGCTTCCTCTTGTCGAAGTTCCTCGTATCTCCTCCAGGTAATGCTGATTTCAGAGGTCATCTTTGCCACGTGCTCCTCCTGCTTCCTCTTCTCCTCCTCCAAAAGCCTTGTTAGCCACCTCTTCTCCTCCTCAAAATCGCTAATGTTCTTCTTCTCTGTATCCATGTTATCGCACAGCTCCTCCTGATTCCTCTGAAACACACGCTTTGTGATGGTGTCAACTTCCAGGAGTTCTTTATTCTGCTTGTCCATCTCTTTGATCTCCTTACTGTGTTTGACTATGGAGGAAACACACTCCTCCAGCTGCAGCTTGGATCGCTCCAGCTGCTGTGAGATGTGGGAATGCTCTGCCCTAACTTCATTCTCTTCATCTTGCTGTTGCTTGAATATCTCATAGATCTGAGCCAGGGTGTCCAGACAGACTAGTCTTGATGTTCGTCCCTCCTCTATTTTACCCTCCAGTGTTACAATTTCCTCTTTAAGATGCTGGACAGCAACACTCAAGGCTTCCCCTAATTCACACAACTCCTTTTTCAGCATTTCTCTCTGTTGATTCTCCCCCTGTAGCTGTTTCTCATACTGGCACCGAGATGCTGCCAGTTTTTGTATATTGCTCTCCAACTTAGTCATGACAATCATGAGCTCACCCAGATGGTCACTGGTTTCTCGTTTCCTGTCATTAAGTCTGTCTAACTCTTTTCTGCTCCTCCTGATCGCTTGCTTCTGCTGCGTAATTTTCTCCTTGGCCTGGTCCACCTCTCTGGACAGGCTGTCTTTTTTCACAGTGAAAGTCTCTCTCTCCAACACCATCTTTTGCTGCAGTGTTAATTTATCCTCTTCGACAGCAGCAATGCAGGACTTCAGGTCCTCTGTCTGATGCCGAGACTGATCCAGCTGCATCTGTAAGCCATACTTTAAGGTGATTTGCTCATTCTGAGCAGCAATGATCTCTTCATGTTCAGCCGTCATCTGTTCTCGCTCTGGATGCAGTACTTTGTTCTGGCTCAAGAAGGCTTCCTGCCTCTTCTCAGTGGCTTCTTGAAGCTGAGAAACTGTGTGGAGGTTTTTGTGCAGCTGCTCTATCTCCTCAGCTTTAGATGCCCGGGCTGCTGCAACATCAGCCATAATATTCTGGCTCATTCTATCTCTTATATTGTTGATTTGGTGTCTTAGCTTGCTGTTTTCTATGGTTTCCACTTCTAAATGTTCATAAGCTGCACGGCGGTCCGCCTCCAGTTCAGTGATAGCAGATGTTATCCCCGTCAGGTGGAGGCTGGCTTCAGGTGAGAATGGTATCCCTTCCTCTTTGAGCTGCTTGTCCAGCTCCTTCAAATGCTCGAGGGCCACCATAACGGCCGGGGAATCGGGGACCAGGCAAGACGCCATTTTTTCCCCGTGTTTTTTTTGTTTGTTTGTTTTTAATTTTTAGTCTATGTTGGTCTTGTGCTTCAAGGTGTGTCTGCAGTTTGAAGCTCAGTTAGCTGCCACTACCGATAACTTGTACATGGAGTCACCATGGCAACAGCTGCCCCACCGGAAAGAAGACGGCATGCTACGGCAAGTCCGCGAGGTCATAATGTTTTACGCAGCGGCTGTCTTTAATCTAATAGTCAGTAAGTGAAACCCAGCAACTGTCGTCACTAGAGTTGTAGCTCACCGCAAGAAACTGTGATAAAACAGACAAGTCGTGTGGCCTGCATAAAGAAGCATGAAAGATGTGTGGTCCTAAGAGGCAGCCCATCGCGACCTATGTCCTATAAAACACCGCGATATTAATGTTGGAATCTCATCAGTTCAGGATTGGTGCTTACCTGAAATATGTACCAACACACGAGCAGACATCTGAAACAACCTCGGCTTCCAAGGACGTGTGTATGAGCTGGAAACACAAGTTAGGCTCACCCGGTATGATGACTAACGCCTGTCTGTAGTGGCAGCAGCAGGAAACGCGAAGCCCCGCGTTGCCAGTTTGGGAGATTTCACGTAAGTAAGTAAGTAAAGTTTTTAAAAAGTGGGCGCGGGTATTGGTGAGGGTCGGACAGATTCTTTTCACTGTGTCAATTCCTTCGAGTTGATATATGTAAATGCACTGAACCTTTTGAATTTTGATACATTTTGCAAAATATGTAGTTTCTCTTTGACAGTCCGTTATAGTGCAAGTTCGGCAGCTCGTGCTGCCCAGCCCACAAAACTTGTCTTCAGTGCATTATCAGTCATCATGTATAAGTTTACATTATTAAAAGTAAAATATTCATTTAATGCACTGCCTCAGTATCCCACTTGTAGGCTCCATGTAGGCAGGCCAGTGATATTCATCAAATTTGGCTCTGCTATGGGCCAGAGGGGGTGTACTTTGAATGTAAATAAGATGCCAGAATGCATTAAAAACTCATCACAATAGAGCTTGGTTATCAAAAAAAGTGCCAGAGAGTGAGAGAGGTCTGGGCTAAGCCCTGAATGTCTTCAAACCCTAGAGATGCCTCTGTGTACACTTGACCTGTGCAGGGCAGCTGCAACTGGATTTGCCTCTTGGCAAAAGTGAGTGAGCAAAGCAAACGTTGAAAGGTTGAAAACAGGCAATTCAATGGAAATTGGGCAGATAACTTTGCCTTTATCTTTTTGTTGTAATCTGATAAATATTATTGTTTTACTCTTGTTTATTAACTGCTCCCCCGACCCTCTGTTATTTTGTAAATGCGCCCTCCCCGGGCAAAGAAAGTTGAGTATCCCTGAGGTAGGCTATGTAAGCGCAATATGGTGTAACAAAACTGTCACTGACAAACAATCTGTTGTTCTTTAAGGGGCAAGTAGCAGATGTCTTAGTTACCTTCTTATATGGTGTAGGAATAATCTTAAAAATGAGTTCCCGAGCATGATTTGTGGCTCACGTGATGTGTTTCATTTGCTCTTCATTATCAACATGTTGCTTTAATGCTCTGAGCGATAAAAAACAACACCTTTTTTGTAGCATCCATCTAAGGAGCATAAGAATGCCACATTGGCCTTGGCTGGTGGAAGTCTCGACCCAAGTCTGATTTAATCAGTCTTAGCTCATTCACCCAGTGCTTTTGCTGCACTAAATTACAACACATTAGGGATTCATGAGCACTCAAACATTCGAAAGGCTGACCTGGTACATATCCAACACTAAAAAGAGTGATTCAGAAAGATTTGTTCATTCATTTCGCCCATCACCAGCTAGTGTGAGATTTGCTGTCACATAGTTTACTGAGTTGGCAGATTTAATGTGTATTTTTATATTGGAAAACTGCAAGAGCTCAATGAAAACTTTTACTTGAGTGAGTGAGATAAAGTATTCTGACAATTTTAATTTCTCCTGAAGTTTCTATGAAAATGGTCCACTGTTTTGATCAAGCTTTTGTCCTTCCCCTCCTCTGGTTGTCTATTTTGAATCTCTGCTGTTTGTATGTACAGTGTTGTCTTTAAGTGACCATCAGGTACAGTGGAAGCAGACTAATGTATACAAATGGCTGTACATTATATTTTGGTTAGAGTCCCAGGAACATGACCGACCAGTATTTTGAAATATAGCTACATGTGTCCCACATTTGCTGTTTGTCAGTTTATGTCAGTTTAGTTAAACATAAATATATTCAGGATCTAGCATGTAGGGACTTTATCAACTAAAATAATAAAGATATTCAAACTAAACTTTGACAAAGGGCCCCTGTGCAAGACAGTGCCTGAAGATTAGATAAAAATGCAGGAGCCACTTTGAAGTCTTTATCACTACAATTAACATTAAAGGGCCATAGTGTGTAATTAATTACAGTACCAAAAACAAATGGAAGTTGGACTTCAACTTTGTGCAGGTCCATTAACAACAAGACCTGGCAACCCTGACTCGTCGCGGGACATTTACGTTGGTCCACAAATAAAGACGTAAAAGCATAGAAATAGAGTGGGTAGAAGATGCACCACAAATTGAATGGCCGTTATCCTGTGTATTTTTAACGATTGTTTCTATAAAAGCCCCTGAAAGTGTTTGCATTTTCTGTTACCGTTTCTGTTAGTTTTGGTGTCTCTCACAAAATATGATTCGAGAAAGAAATATTTTTCTATTGTAATAGCACAGTTTTATTTAATGATGTTTACAACCATGCTCTGGTCATGGTGGTATGAATTTGAGCGTCATGTTTTTTTCCACACAGAAAGTTCTCCTCAGCATAAACATACATCCACACTACATTTAAAATAGTGCATACAGTAATTAGCGCGGTTTTCCACACGATGTCTTTTCTATCCAGCCTAGCTCTTCCAGCAGTGCTGCAACCAGCGGACAGCTTGCAGAAAAGGCACCAGAGAAACATGGATCTTATCACTAAACCCAGAAGCAAATCAATCGTGTGGATGTATTTCGGCTTGAAAGCGGATGAAAAGGGACAACCTTTGAACTCTGGTGAGGCCGTTTGTCGCTTATGTCGAAAAATAGTACTCGCAAAAGGTGGAAATACCACGAATTTAAGAAGTCATCTGAGACGTCGACATCGTGCGGATTTTCTCGAGACCTCTTCTTCCACGACCTTTGGTGCTTCGGCTGAGACTCAAGGTAATTAACCACCAAATTCAGCGCTTTGACTGCAAGAAATATCAATCTTACGAGTGCATCAAAGTCTTGTTGCATTGGCTGATGCATTCCCTTGAAACGGGCCAATAACATTCACAGTGGGGAACTATTGGGGTTTTTACAAAGTTGCATTTAGATAGGAGCAGTTACAGGTGAAAAAATAGTCCCTGCCCCTCGTGGTGTTCTTGTTCATCTGTGCGCACTCTTAGCTAATATATTACCCACGTGGGAGCACAGTGGGTGCTCATGGTATGGTATAAGTTATTATAATGTTAGCAGAATATCCGGACACAGCGATGTGGGTGTGTTTAGTGTGGCACGTATTTGAATGCAATATTTAATATCAAACATGCATTAGGACAGTATCAAAGAGTTTATATCATCAAGATAATCGAGTACACTCAAGTAACACCGACGAGAAGTTTTTCGGTGAAACTGTGTATTATTTTTTAATAAGAGGTTCTCTAATGTCAGCTCCTTACTTACGTAACATTATTTCCATATCACATTTATGGAAACTAGTGTTACTTTATGCCATGAAACAGTGCTGTTGCAAAATCTTTAGACCACCTAATGTGCTTTTACGCATGCGCAGAAATAATACGACAAATGCGCTGCAGGGGCTGCAAGTGTGTTTTACGGCAGTCTCATAGCGTTGTTGTTGCCATGGTACCATCTAAACAGTATTTCATGTAGCTCATTATAAGGAGTTTATAACACCGCTGATAACATGCAGGAATATTTTGTCATTTAAATTATAATTTGGTAGGGGATATGTTGCTGTTGTCCCGCTGTCATGATATGTTGTAATAAATAACAGTTGTTCGGTTGCTGCAATGATGGGGCAGCCGGAGCCGCCATCTTTAGCGTTTACAATCCTTTTGCCAAAACGACTGACCCCGTTTCTTCAATACAGGATGATAATGACTGTGGTATAATCGCCGTATAGCACTGGAACCTGACTACTTGAGCGGTATCACTCCGCTTTGTTTACAAGGCCAAATCCTAACGCCTGTGCACGCCTCATTTTACATTTGATACCACACTGACAGCTGATAGAGCTAACAGCTAACATTATGAACGCAGAGCAGGATTCTCGTGACAAACTGGATATGTTTGAACCTGATGTGAAAACTAAAGAGGAGATCATTCTGAAAGAAGAGGATGAGTCACCAGAAGATAATACCACTGACATTTCTAGACATGCAATGGTATCAGACTTGGAGCTGGATGAACTTGAAGACAGCAGAAGCGGAATAAGTAAGGTTACAAAGAAGCAGACCACATGGGCTGTTAATTGCTTCATTGGCTGGTTGGAGGCCCAGAGGCTCCAGGTGGACTTGACTACAGTGGAGAAGGCTGAGCTGAATGGGGTGCTGAGACACTTTTATGGATCAGTACGAAACAGCAAAGGAGAGCTCTATGGGATTGCTAGTTACATTGCGCTGAGAGCAGGACTTAACCGTTTCTTCAAAGAACCTCCTGTCTGCCGTTCTGTGTGCCTAATGAGAGATGTTGAGTTCACCTCAGCCAACAAGGTCTTCTTGGGAGTGCTTAAGAAAATTAGGAAGTCTGGTCGAGACATAACATCACACCATCCGGCGTTGTCTCCTGATGATATCCGCATCCTCAGACACTCCCGTGTGATGGACACCAGTACTCCAAGGGGGCTTCTGAACAAAGTCTGGTTTGATATTCAGGTATATTTCGGCCGCAGAGGGAAGCAGGCCAACAGGAATCTAAAACCAGATTCATTTGTAATCAGGAAAAAGGAGAGAGGACTGAGATATTGCACTTTATCGTTTGGCGATGAGAAGGAACGATGCTCTATGCTTGAGAAGCCAGGCAGTGAATTTTGTCCCATTACTTCTCTTTTAAAGTATCTGCGCAAGCTCCCATCCAATGCCACCGCCCTTTACTTGCAGCCTAAGAAGGATCTTACAGATGAAATGTGGTACAGCCAAGTCCCCCTAGGAGTCAATTATCTGGGATCAATGCTGTCTCGCATGTGTAAAGAAGCCCACACATCAATCATCTATACCAATCACTGCATCAGAAGCACACCCTTTCACCAGCTGTGTGACGCAGGACTGGAAGGAAGAGAAGTTTTTCCTGTTAGCATGCACAGGTAGGAGTTTATTAGCATGTTGCTGTCTTAAAGGGATAGCTTATGTTTTTTATAAGTGGGTTTGTATGGGACACTTATCCATAATCCATGTATAACCTACAGTAGATGTCAGTCAGCACGCCCCTAGTCTGGAGAAGCAGGCTGGATTCCAACGTGGAAGCTAAGCAATGTACTGCTGTGGAGGAGTCGGCAACAAAAAGACAGTCAGTTCTGACAGCAAAATTAAGCTGTTATATAGCTCTCTTCAAAGCCAGACTCCATTGAGAAAAATGCATTTTAACATTGCTGAACACAGGAGCTGCTGGTCTACCACTGCTTCGATCAGTTAGTTTGGGTGCACTGATTGACTGACATCTACTGTATTTTATAAACGGTCTATGGATAAGTACTCCATTCGACACCACTTCAAAAAATCCAAACCATCCCTTCAATTGCATTTACATTTATTTTTTCTGAAATGATTTAAATATCATTTTTATAACAGGTCTGAAAGCGCTCTCCAAAGTCACCAGGCGCCTTCTCTTGGGAGCCAGAAGCTGCGTAGCGATATATTGCCAGAGAATGATTCAGCTGGCCCAGCAGGTCTGCGAACCATACAAGTGGGCACCCCTAACAGAAGTTCATTTAAGCACACACATGCTGCACCACTGCTGCTATGGGTTCATTAACACACAGTTTGCGTGAAATGTTCAGATAAATGTCTTCAGGAAGCCTGAAAGATTGAATGTGATGTTGGATACAAGACATTACAGAAACAGACATTTTTGCTTGGTAGGGGAACAAAATAAAATGAATCAAAACAAACTCAAAGCTTCTGCCTTTGCTCTAAATAAAGTGTCAAATGTTGTTTGCTTACTGTGATGGAATCTGTGGAATGTAGTATAGTAACGATCACATTCTAATGCTGTAACATCCTTTAAAGGTTTTGTCTCTGTTTCCTGTGTTCCTTAAGTCCATCGTCACTATTTTTTTTAAACCCAAAACAACAACAGAACAGTAAATGTGCCCCATGAAAGTAAAGCCCCCCTCCGCATTATCAGTAATCTCACCTTAATTCCATATATGACTAAATATTTTTTGCCTTTGCAGGGTTGGATTTAAATCATGAAGAATTCTTTGAGGATTTTCCATTTCTCCAGACTGCATCAAACCAAAATTATATCCCAGACGCTGTGCTGCCACCTGGAGAGCCATGGCTCCACGGCGGCCCCTCCCGGGCAGTGCTGTCCCTGCCCTCCTGCCTGTGCCTGTGTGCAGATATTGGATCTGGGATTTCTGGTCATGGATCTTCTGGTGAAGAGCAGATGAAAGTGTATGCTAAGTGTCAGCTTCAGAAAGGTGTCATGTTTGGGCCATACTTAGGAGAAATGTGCAGAGGACAAATGCCAACCAACCTCAAATACTCCTGGGCTGTAAGTAGTGAGTTTGAGTTGATGTAATGAGGGGGTTTAAAATCAAGATCATGCTTTTTGTGCTTCTCCTACTTTTAAAATCCCTTTATAATCCAGGATGTAATTTGTGACTTGTGTTGATAACCAGCAGGAATTCCATATACAGTTGATACTTAAAATAGATGATATACACATTGCTCCCACCTCCAGATCAGGGATGATGCTGCTTTTGTCTACGTCGATGCTTCTGATGAAAACAAATCTAACTGGATGAGGTGGGCACTTACTGATTCAAGTCATGTGTCTCTCTGAAAGCAGTTTCCTTTCTCCCTTCAATTTAATATTTTTTTATAATACAATCACTCAGTATGTTTACATGACATTAGAGAAAATTAATTTATTGTGTTAGTCCGACTAAAACCAGACTTTTAAAATACATTTAAACATGTTAGTCCGACTAAAATCGTACTAAATCCAATTTCTCAAAGTCGAGTTAACACACCCAGATAATATGATTGGGAGTCAAATCACTCCTGCATGTAAACAGTCTGTCAGACTGAGCATGCTCCACAGTTTTTGGCCTGGGCTTTGACCCGGAAGTCAAATAGTATTAAATGCATAACAGAAGAAAAAGAAGCCCGTAACAACATGGCGAAATCTACATCCAGAGGACGGATTTGAAGACACAGTTGATGCTGTGTCAGCTGAAACAGTTATATATTTTAAAATACATGAATAGGGGGAAAACACAAACTATCAATTGTTTGGTCTGTGACGTAATAGGTCAACCAGAAAAAGGTCCAATACTAACAATCTGAAAGGGGGCATGTCACCATCTATCGTAGCAGAGTCGGACATACTTCAGTCAATAAATCGATTCCCCTCACGTGCTTGTATACTGGGGCAAAGACAGTGGTGCCAAATAAATGGCCCAGTTGAACTATAACCGTAGCTCCACTTCACTGTGCATGTAAACATACTGAGTCAGAGTGACTGTCTGACAGAGACTCGCTCTAACTTAGCTGGTCACAGTCATGTTACATGCTTGCTCTATGTTACAGGTATGTAACATATACCAACAGTGAGGAGGAACACAACCTTGTCATCTTCCAGTTTTACCGCCACATCTACTACAGGGTTTCCCAGCCCATCCCAGAGGGAGCAGAGCTCAGGGTCTGGATCGGCAGGGATTATGCCACCTTGCTGGGCCTCGGGATGGGTGAGTTCACTCACTGGAGCATGGAATGAAGTGGTAGAAGCAGACTTGCACATCTATATTGGTTTATCACATTAATTTTCAGCTGACAGTGGACTTTCATAGTATCTCTTATTCTGAGAGTCTTAAACTGTAAATGTAGCTTGCTAAAATAGGCCAACATTCTGTGCATTTGATACAGGTGACAATGTTAAATGTGAATTTGGAGACAAAGAGACAGTTCTGCGCCTTCTGCAAGACATCCAGTTGGTCACCCTCCCAGAGCCCAGCAGCTCTTCCCTTTGGTCAGACCACAGCCAATCACAGAGCCCCATGCCAGTCATCAGTGATGTGACAACGGTGTCAAACCCAGACGCAGATTCAGGCATGATTTCTGGCTCCACCTTCCCCTCTCCCTCCCTGATCTCCTTCCCGTCCCCCAGCTCTCATCCAATGGAAAAGTACGATTTTATGCCTGGAACTGAGAAACTGCTGAGTCACCCCAACGCCACACAGAACAGTCCGTGGTACTTTTTTGGTTTCGAGCCGGACCCGACTGGTCGGCCTCTGGACCGGAGCACTCTGGTGTGTAAGCTGTGTGGGGAACATGTGAGCTGTGGAGGAGCAGCGGATCTCCAAAACCACCTGACCAACAAGCACCACATCAGAATCCGTGACGGTAACAAGGATCGGAGTCTTCTGACAATAGGTAACTATTGCTGCCTATTAGGGGTGTCACGATTTCTATTCTAAATCGAAAATCAATGGAAATGAGCTTTTGCTTTCATCATTCAAAAGCAGCATTGAGTGCAAGTATTTTTTTTCCTCCATCCACACCTACTTGCATGCGTCGGAAGGGAAAAAACAACATTTCAAAGCTGACACAGCGTAGCCTAATGATATACAAGACTAACTAGTGGTTTGCATTTACTGGGGATATGTACGTGTACGTGAGACGGATGTGTCGTAGGAAAGGCCTTTGAGGACCCATTGTCAACTAACTTAGGGAAATATAAAAGAAGGAAAGGTCATGACGTCAGTGACAATGTTTGAGGAGCCAGAATTGGTATTAGATCTATTGGAGTCAATGGCAAGTCACACTGTAATCATCATATCTTTGTTGTTTTACCTTTGACCTTGTTTTTGATCTCCAAACAGATCATGGCTTTGTCCGTCAGCTGTATCAGCTCCTGTTTGGTCCAAAATAGCTAACGTTACATCATGATGCATAAACAAATGGGGAAGGGCCGACTTGTTATCGCTGAGCAGAATACAGTGATAACCATTTCAGTTTTTAACGGCTCTGATTATTATTCTGTCTGAACTTAATGATTTGGCCTGTCAATTAGGGAAATATCTTCTAAAGTAGGACTTGACTGTATGCAATAATGCCTTGCAGTTTGCCTCAGTGATTTACTTTGTACTAATGTTAGTCATCTAATATTAATTAGCCAGCACACATATAAGTCATGACAATGATTAAGCTAGAGAGGCTGTAACATTTGCTGTCACTCACTGACATCACAGCTCCCTGTCTTTTTCTTTACACCTTCACCAGGATTATTGCCAGTGTTGGGCATGTTACTCTCAAAATTATCGCTTACTGACATTTACAGTCCAGATTAATGTAGGTCCACTCAACTGAGATATAGCTGGCTAGCACTGACTAAACAAAGTACAAATGCTAACTTAATTCATTGAGAAACAAAGTAACAAGTACCAGTAAGTGATGAAAGTCCAGATTTATAATAATTTGGTCACCAGCACCACCACTTAACAATTATAGGAAACATTATCCAACATTAACCCTCGTAAATATTATTAAATATCATTAAAAGTTTAGCTTGGTTAGTAATTGAAAACCAAATACATGTACTCACTAACAGCACTGTCCTGGTCCAAACAGGGGCTGAGATGCAGCTGATCGACAGCGCCATGATCTGTTTGGAGACCAAAAACAAGAAAAACATATGTGCACATATAGATAAAAATCATCAGTAAGCATCACGTAATGTGTGTTTTCTAATCTGAAGCAAAGATTTTTCAGTCAAAGGTAAAACAACAAAGATATGATGGGTCATAGTGTGATTTGCCATGCCCGCCACATTAACTCCAGTAGAACTGACACCGAGATCTGGCTCCTCAAATGCTGTCACTGATGTCATGACCTTTACTTCTTCATGATTTTCCTTGCCACTAACGAGGAAATTAACATTTTAATTTGCCTTGCAATCACATTTTTTGTTGGTGTCTTTTGAAACATTACAATAGGAAAGGTTTGCTGGGACGTTCATTTTGGTCTTGACAGAAATACATGAAAATATTATCTGTATTAATTTTGAAAATATCAATAATTGTCTAGCCATATAAAAAATAACCAAAACTCCCCATGCTGGAGTCAAACTGCTGAACCCCACAATGAGTCCCTATCGTGTTCCATACTGATGCTTTTTAAATCCATAGAGACATGAAGCCAAGACGAGAGCCAGGAAAGCGCAATTTCCTAGCGCTAATCTTGTGTCATTGACGTTAGTAAACACTTCACAATAATAAAACCTGAAAGCTTCTTAAATGTGGGCAAACTGTGGTATTACATATTATATTCTTTAGGGTTTCCAAATTATAAGCACTATGCTCAATCAGTCATTGGTAACATTAACAAACAATTAATCAGTTAATTGTAATTAAAAAAAACAAAACATAAAAACTTTGCTTATACCAAACAGTGCCTTTTTCCCCCCATTTAAATCTCACAACTACATATTGCATATTCTCTGACTGCATCGTATAACTTATGAAACACAACACACCCCGACGTCAAGTGTAGTGGCCAAACATGTAACTGGTGATCAAAGCGGAAAGATGCAAGCAGTCCATGGGAACAAGTAACACAGTCTCTTTCTACCGTTTAAAAAGTTATAGTGAGTAGTAGTTTGTATTAACAGCTTGTTTGTACTGTCCTTCAAAGGATAGCACCTCCTCTGTTTGTGCGTGCGCACAGTGGAGCCTGACTGATTTATTGGCTGGCTGATGCTAATGGCCAATATGGGGGCCTATCACAGATATATCAGTATCGGCGCACGATATGTGCCAATATTATAAAACATTTTTTGGCAGAACATATAATGAAGAAAACAAAGCTTGGGCAGATTAATGGTTGCAATTGCGTAGTTTGTCCAGTAGAAAGCGCTTTGACTCCATTGTCTACAATGCTCTTTGTCTCCTCACAGTTAGTTGTCAACTAGTTTGTGAAGTACATACTGGACAGTAGGGATGGGTACCAAAACCTGGTATTAAATGCACCCAGGGCTAAATGATTAGAGTCTCAGTGAAACAGAAGTAAGAGCGTCTTTAGCCTCTTTACTGTGAAGTTTATCCCAGCGAAACTTAATATATTATCAGGGTACAGTTGCAGTAGGGTTTTAAATCAAATCCTTCGCATTTGATTAGACAGTTCAGTGGAGCTACAGCAGAGTGCTGGTTTAGAGGCACTGGTTCTTCTTTGAGTGAGCTGCTAACTGCTGCCAGCTACTTTTAAATCTCCTGCAGTGGGTCACATGCATCACACATTGTCAAAATGTCACACCCCTGGCGCCAATGATCCTGTCCTGTCGTCTGTCCCCTTTGTACAAGCATTGTTTCAGTGCTTTTACCATCTCCATTCCAACTCAGAGATGAGACAACTCTGTCCCCCCATTCCGCGATCGTACCTTTTACACAGAACAGCGGAGCGGCAAAATGGCGCAATATTCCCACCTTGAACAGGCGGTGTAAAATAGGCTCTTGATTACAACAGCTGTGTGAAAACTGGAAGAAATGCAGGCTGTTATGTTAGACAGCAAAAGGTTCCAAGAATCCTGAATAGAACTGATTCAAGAACCAGAGGTAATTTGGTGAAAAATTTGTATCAGTGAATAAATTCTAGCCCGCAGCCTGTAACGGTATTTTGGGGAAACAAAAGCCCCTTTTACACTGCCAGATTTTCCGCGAATGTTGGGTCGATTTGCCGGCCAGCTGCGAGCGTTTATACACACACAGGCGGAAAGGCAAGTTAGTCATAAGCCCTTTTTAGATAGGAATTGTGCAAATTTGCAGGAAAGCCCAGTCAATCTTTTTTCAGCATTGGCAGTATAAAAACAAAATCGGGGAGTGCAGCAAAATGCCCCCTACCTACTTTTGTTTATACAGAATGTGCCTTTTTCGGGTCAGTGGGGGGCGTGAGCAAGTAACAAAACCTGTGGCTCAGCGTGTGACGTAAGCAGTAACGTGGGAGGGAAGCCGCGGCTAGTCAGGCGGCAATTCTCTCGTAAATCGGCCCGTTCTTTACCGTCCCTGTCATCTGATGGTTAATGGCCTCTTCATTTGAGAGGACAAGGAGGGCGCGCAATTCCTTGTGTCACCAGTTGCTCATCTTTACAGTGTCTGTCAGGTTTGTGTTTCCCTCTTGCTACTAGGTGCTCGCTAATTCCTGCTATCAGCTGTTTCCTGTTTATCCACCACCAGTGGCTCGCACGTGCGGCGTCATCAACATCTCCTCCCACAAGTCTTCAGCAGCCCCTCCCGTTGTAGAAGGCCTCCTCAGTCTGTTTAAACTTAAAGGGTTCTGCCAATATGACTACCCTGCGGAAAATCTGGCAGTGTAAAGGTGTGTTCACACCGGACCTGTTTTTTTCCCGCTAGCGACGAGTTTACATACAAAGTCAATGCAAACGGGCGATTGAGCGTATATTCACCTGGGAGAAAAATCGCTCGGGCTCCGAGCAACAGCAACAGAGCGATTTTTCGCTCGTCGCTTGAGATGAGAAATCTCAACTGGAGCGGTATTTCGCTGGGTCCTGTCGCTTGCAGCTCAACGCTGATTGGCTGCCGTAGTCCCGGAATCCCAGGGGGGTGCTTGACTGTCATGACATGTCAGCTTCATTAAAAGTATAGCTGCAAATTAAAAGCAACAATAGATGTAAAAACACACAGGCACAATACATCTGTGATCAGTTCCCTAATTTAATTTTAACAATTTTTTCAATCTTCTCCAATTTCTCGTTTTATTTTATGGAAGTGATCAATGTAAGTGCACTTGTCCAAAGCCGCCACGACGGTTTTTATAATGCAAATAACTCTGTTTAGATGAAACCTACAAGCTTCTCTTCCTATGACTTTTACTAAAAATGTGTCTTGTATGTTTTCTGAAGCCTTTAAGTTACAAAAATGAAACACACTAGACTTCTGAGCATTTATACCACCGACCGCTGCTGAAAATTATACATTTTGATACATACAGGTAGGCAATATACATATTGCAAAACTCTGTAAAAGTACACCAAAGCATACATTTTCGTTTCCAAATATTTATTTGAAAA
>NC_065510.1:44022065-44022938 GCF_006386435.1 Epinephelus moara
ATTCGTTTTTTATTATTAACAAAATGTTTTTTTATTGACCATATGAATGGTTTTGTTTTCAAATAAATATTTGGAAACGAAAATGCATGCTTTGGTGTACTTTTACAGAGTTTAGCAATATGTATAGCCACCTGTATGTATCAAAATGTATAATTTTCAGCCGCTGCTGCGGTCGGAGGTATAAATGCTCAGACAGATGTATTGTCTCTGTGTGTTTTTACATCTATTGTTGCTTGTAATTTACAGCTATAGCCTACTTTTAATGAAGCTGACATGTCATGACAGTCAAGCGATTACAACTGAGTGATGAAGCGATATCAAAGTGGCGAACCAAGCGACAGCGAAAAAAAAAAAAACAGGTCCGGTGTGAACACACCTTAACAGGGGCTATATTGGCGGAACCCTTTAAGTTTAAACAGACCAAGGCGACCTTCCGCAACGGGAGGAGCTGTTGATGACAGCTAACAGCTGATAGCAGGAATTAGCGAGCAGCTAGTAGCAAGAGGGAAGCGCAAACCTGACAGACACTGTAAAGATGAGCAAATGTGGAGACAAGGAATTACGCGCCCTCCTTGCCCTTGCAAACGAAGAGGCCATTAACTGTCAGATGACCGGGACGGTAAAGAATGGGCCGATTTACGAGAGAATCGCCGCCTGACTAGCCGCGGCTTCCCTCCCACGTTACTGTTTACATCACAAGCTGAGCTACACGTTTTGTTACTTGCTCACGCCCCCCATTGCCCCGAAAAAAGCACATTCTGTATAAACAAAAAAGGGCTAAAGTCACACTGACGTAGCATGTTGTTGCTAACTAGCTAATGTAATCACATTGATTGATAGATGGATATAGTTTTATATATGTATATACATATA
>NC_065510.1:44022961-44028804 GCF_006386435.1 Epinephelus moara
TATATGTATATATATATATGTGTATATATATATATATATATATATATATATATATATATATATAATGTTAGTTGAAATTGGTTGGTAATGGCTTACGTAAGCACACGTCATATTTTGTTTTATAGAAAGAAGATATAATTGGATTTTGATTTTAAAAAAATATGAAGAAAAAATGATTAGGAAATTAAACAAATGGTTAATTTCTAATGCCACCTCTTGGTATTTCTATTCTTATTCATGTCCCACAATAATGATGTTTTTGAGTTCAAATTTGAGTCCATTTGGGGGCTTTTCCAAACAAATGTTGAAGTATATGATTGTGTGCGATTAAATCAGCATATATATATATATTTCTGCCACCCCTTAAAGTGTCCATGCAACCCTCTTGCCACCCCATGAATATTTCTCTAGATCCGCCCCTGGTTGGAGATGATGGAGAAACAACAGAACTGGAAAATCCTCCTGCTTCCCTGAGGTCACCTGTGTGGGAATATTTTGCCTTCCCCGTGAGTTATGTAAACAACAAACGCGTCGTTGACAGAAAAACTACAGTTTGTAGGCTATGCTACACGCAGATACCATACGCCACCTCAGGCAACACGACGAATATGGCGGGACATATTCGCAGGCATCATAAACAAATAGATTTGACTGGGAAAAGACCGACAGACACCGGGATCTGGTGGCCTTTGACAGGTGAGAAAGTCAAGCTGTTGATTTAAAGTACCCTTCTGCCATCTAGTGGCTCTCCGTTTTCTTTTGGTGTTTTTGTTTAACAATTTGTTCGCAATTGAATGGGTAAATAAGTTCTTGATTTTGGTGGCCTTGGTGTGGTACAAAAAAAGTATGATTATATCACACTTGGCGACATGTAGCCTATCTTTTTAAGGAAGCATGTGATGATGTAAATTACAGTTACCAGGGCACAAAACCAATGATGGGTTATTCTTTACAAATCAAGATTTGATAGTCTAACAATGACATAGCCGTCAGTGCTGGAAAAAATCAATCATCAAGTCAAATCAATTTTTTTTTAAATGCTTGAAGTTATTTAAATCAAATGCAGAGGTGTAAAGAAGTCACCGCTTTCATTGTGGTAATCTAGGTGTAATGTGACGTCATATCAGTTTTCAAGAAAAACAAAGCCAAAGAGAGAAAGCGTTGAGCGGTGGATGGTCCAAGGACACGGGCTGCTTCAGCTGCTTGAAGAGCAACTCGACTTTATCCAGCTCAGTGCAAACTCCTGGGTGGATCAGGAAACTTTCTGTTGCTGGTGTTACACAGGTTAGACCCAGCCCACTGTGACCCCCGGTGAGGGGTTTTTGCTCGCTGAACTCACTTTGCTACAGCAGCTGCAGATGGTCTGTCTCAGGAGTTTCTGCCTGCTCTCCTCCCGGCGAATTGTCTCCTAGCAACATGAAGTAAGGCAGAGGGACCGAGGGGTGTGCTTAAGTTAGCCAGCTAATTCTTTTCTGATGCTGAGTTCTCTTTTGCTGAGCTGATCAATTTGCTACGTGCAGCTCTACAATAAAATAAGTTTTTACCCATTTTTAATATAAAAAACCCCCGATACAAATTCAATATATGGCAACCATTGTTGATATTGAGATAGAGAGACAGAGAGACAGAGAGACAGAGCCAGAGAGAGTGTATGATGCTTCGGTTTAGTGTTATAAAGGTAAATAGAAATCACACTGAATTTTAATATCCAATTGCAATATTTTTTGAATTTCAAAACATATCAAATTGGCACCCAAATCATGACAGTATCAAACTGCGAGATAAGCATATTGTCCCAGCCCTAAACCGTGACCCCACAATCAAATCAAATTGTGGATCTGAAGAATCGTGACACCCCTGCACAGAAAAAGGACATGGCTACATGAGGCTGATGGGAATGTCATTTGTCTCCAAAGTATTTGGCCTTATGGCATGATAATTGGACTTCGTGTAAAGTCAGAGGATCACCAAAGTTAAAAGGATTCGTCCCGTGAGGGACATGAATGTGTGTGAGTGTGTAAATGAAATTTCTTGACATTCCATTATAT
The DNA here is from genome assembly GCF_006386435.1 of Epinephelus moara. NCBI lineage: Eukaryota > Metazoa > Chordata > Actinopteri > Perciformes > Serranidae > Epinephelus > Epinephelus moara. Next base: position 44,025,010 of record NC_065510.1, read on the forward strand.
AATTGAGATTTATGGTTTTTAGTGACATGTCTTTTCAACCTTTTGGTGATTCTACAGAAAAAGTCAGAGGATTACCAAAGTCACTGGGATACAATAACCATAAATGTCAATGTCAATCCATCATCCAGATGCAAAAATATTTCATCAGATAATGCTGGTGGCACTAGAGGAAAGCTAGGACATCATCAAAGCCAGTAGAGCTCATCACCTGGGGAGTGTAATTTTTTTTAATAAATGTCTTAGCAATTCATTCAATAGTTGTTGACATTTTTCAGTCTGGACCAACCAACTAACTGACCAGTGCTGCTGTAGAGAGTGCTACTGGGCCATGTCGCCTGCATGGCTAAAAGTAATCAGAATTTTCCTTTTCCTGCCCTTTTGCTGTTATTATGTCTGGTCAAAAAGTAACTCAAACGATATGGGGGCTTATCATCTATCACAGATTCAGGCCCTGATCAGACAGAGCGAGCTTTAGCACCCTTGAGCAACTTTTTGTTATGGTTTTCAAGCGTTTTGTTTGAAGCGTTTTGCTCGCTGTTTTTTGTGTAGCTGAGTCCCAGCAAGCATTTTTTGGTTTAAAAAACGTCTAATAGCCGTCTACATGAAGACCCGACGTCTAGGATAAATCACGGCTGAATTTGGGCTGTCAGTGAAAATTTGGTTGACGTCTAACCATAGCCAAAGTGTAGACGTCATCAGTTATATGGCTATGTAGAGACCATGTCCAAAAAATGGAGATAAACATTTTAATTACTGTTGACTCTCCATACGTGATTGAATATCATCTGCAATGGCGAAAATTACATTTAATCAATTTCAAAATTAAATTGGCTAGATTTGGGTTACATGTAGCGAGACTAAATCGGAGCTAAATATAGCCAATACGTTTAAATCACGACTATTGTTTGCTTGGGTGCCTCGATTTTTCAGCTTTATGCCACTTACATTTTTATAGCAGTTAACACTTAAAGTTGAAAAAAACATCAACTCAGAGTGGAAAAGCACCAACGTCCCAGGTGTTTTTTTCCCATTGTCCAGTCAGATAAATTGAAAGCTAGGCCTTCTGTAGTGATGATGACAAATAGTAGCCTACGTGGCTAAGCTCATTTTTACCACCATCAGAGGAAAGCTTCAAAAAATAGCTGAATAAATTGTAGCCTCAACTACTTTCTTACATTTCACTTATTAGGCCTGAGTATTGTCAGCAGACAAGTCAGACTCACCCTGATTCATCCTACAGTAAGCCTTGTACCAACCATCATCCAGGCAAAGCACCCAAACCAGCTAGTGGTACTCCCTGTGATTTCTCCTCGTCCTGAGGGTCTCATATACCCACACAGGTCTCTATTTACTGGGGTCCAGTCCCCAAGTGCCCTCTGTCTGTCTATTTTTTATGCAGATTTGAAGGCACAGATTTGTGAGTCCAGTTCACAGTAATATAGTGGTTAAGTGAAGGACAGGTGATGAAGTGGTTGCCTAGAGCACTTTTTTTTTTTTAAAAAAGAAAAAAAAAGAAAAGCGCTTTGTCTGATCAATGCCTTAACCTGTAAACTGAGATCTGGTGTATTTCAAGATTTATCTGCTGCTTGAAAAGGCTTTGTAAAAATGTGTTGTCAAACTTAAAGCTTATTTTCTGATTGAAGATTTGTTCTTTTTCACAAAAGGTCAACAACGCTCACAGCCAGTGATGGTTAACAGTGGTCTGGTCAGTACACTCCCCATGATACTGTCTTCTCATGTGACTGATGCCATCACCAACTTTCTCATCATGGATCTTCAGCCCCCAGCTCTGGTAGAAGGGCATGGTTTCAAACACCTGATCCAAACCCTCCTGCCCTCCCACAAGGAACTGCCTTCACCCAGTCAGCTAGAGAACCTCCTGAAAGAACATCACACCAGAGGCAAGATGAGCCTTGCGCAGCTGCTGAGGAGGAAAGTGGGAAGCAGTGAGAATGAGGAGATATCTGACCACACTGCTCCCCTCGAGTTTGAGCCAAGAAGACGTGGGCGACCTCCCAGCCATCTGAAGGAGGTTCCACACTTTGTCACTTTAAGTGTGGATGTATGGTTCCACAACTGGCAGGGCAACACTGAGAGGTACCTCACCCTCTGGGCACATTACATAGACTGTAATTTTAGATTTCAGAATGTGGCTTTGGCAACCCAAAGACTGATGGAGAGTGGAGTGAAAGACTACAGCCTTCGAGCAATGGAGGCTCAAGTGAAAGTGATGGCCCAGGAGTGGGGAATTTCCCAACCTAATCTGGTCTTGCTGGGAGGGGAGGGAAGGAACAAAATGAGGCTGGGGCCAATAAGGAGCGAGAAAGGTGGAGAGGCTGCAGGAAGCGTACCTCACCCAAACTCAACAACATTTCTTGAGAGGGAGGACTGTTTGTCTCCAGAGGAACCACATGGCTTGGAGCACGGCCATACTAGCGAAGGACCACCATCTGTGCCATGTTTCTTCAGTGCTGTGCAAGGCTGCATTGAGGAAGTGATGTTACACTCTGTCATCTTCAAGACCCTTAGCCAATTCCAAGGTATTCTCACAACCCTGTTCCTGCCAACTGCTCAAAACAAAGGCTCGTATCATCACCACGCCCACAGTTTGTTGCAGACCCTGACGAAACAAGAACAGGCAGAGCTGAAGTCATGGGCTCACAGCTGCCCAACATGGAATAAGCTGTACCCTCAACTGAGCATACTCATTAAATATAAAAGCCTTTTCTGTGAGCTTATAAAAGAGATTAAAGGTGAGGGCTTGTCTAAAGAAGACATTACTTCAGAATCCAGTTCATCTGGCAGCTGCCACGCAAACTCCACCTCCAACGCATCCTCAGCAAGTGTCACAACGTTGCGATCAGAATGGAAGGTTCTGGAGGAGCTGTGTTTGGTCCTCAAACCTCTGGACGTGGCATGTCGAACTCTTGCCAAGGAGGCATTCCCTCGTCTGTCTCTCATCAAACCAATTCTCACCGGCCTGCTCTCCCGCCATCTCATGACGCGACCAGGAGATTCGTCATCCATCATGAAGGAAGTGAAGAGGATGATGAGGCGGAAGTTGGCGAGCTGTTACGACAACCCTGTTGTCAACAGGGCTCTAAGTGTGGCTTGTTCCCTCGATCCCCAGTTCCATGGGCTTGGGTTCATGGAGGACAAGGTGAGTTGTAAAGTAAAGATGCATTGACTTTGCACTAAACACTGCACTTCTTGGTTATTGCGACCCTTGTCAAACTTTCTGTTCTTGCAAGGCTCATATGCAATTTACAATAATAACAAGGGCAGACTAGATGTTCAAAAGCTTTTTTTGTCATATGCACAACAGTTATGGTGACGCGGTCATTGGTGACAAAAGTCTTTATTCTCAAGCTCCCTCTAACGATGCTCATAAAACATGTCTAAAAAAATCATGCAATTAAAATGAGAAACTAGGACTTAAGACAAAGTTGATAGAGCCATATAAAATAAAATATAATATATAGTGATGTGGTAGACTGGTGCACAGCGGTTAAAATGAATGAACTGCAAGGTAGTGCAGTAATGTAGTAAATGTATGTGTAATGACAACCAGTTATGGACATACAGTAGTGTGAAAAAGTGTTTGCCCCCTTCCTGATTTCTTACTTTTTTGCATGTTTTCCACACTTAAATATTTCAGATCATCAAACAAATTTAAACATTAGTCAAAGATAACACAAGTAAACACAAAATGCAGTTTTTAAATGAAGGGTTTTATTAATGAGGAAGAAAAAAATCCAAAGCTACATGGCCCTGTGTGAAAAAGTGTTTGCCCCC
>NC_065510.1:44029633-44107072 GCF_006386435.1 Epinephelus moara
GGGGGCAAACACTTTTTCACACAGGGCCATGTAGCTTTGGATTTTTTTCTTCCTCATTAATAAAACCCTTCATTTAAAAACTGCATTTTGTGTTTACTTGTGTTATCTTTGACTAATGTTTAAATTTGTTTGATGATCTGAAACATTTAAGTGTGGAAAACATGCAAAAAAGTAAGAAATCAGGAAGGGGGCAAACACTTTTTCACACCACTGTATATATACATAGATGTATGTGTGTGTGTATCAGGCCTGGAATTTCGTCATTTTAGGGGCAAGGCCACATGGCCTTTCATGTTGTCAATTTTTTGAGGGCACAAAGGCAGCAAGGCCATAAAATAAAACAATGATTTTAAGTCCACGTCCATAATGAATTTAATTTAAGGACTAAGGAAGTGTAACTATCTGTGAAATTAATAAATAAAACAAGCTCAAACAAACAAGAAATGTTTAACTTTTAATTAATTCATGCATTTAATTATTTGCATAAAGGCCTAGTCCGATGCCAGATTCTCTCTGGCTGCAAACACAAGCCAATAGGCCTGATGGTGGCGCTACAGCAAGCATCTAAAGTTTAAAACCTTGAAAATTCATAACAAATCAACCATATGTGGTACAGCTTTACACAACTTTAACCAAAATGTAGCCCCAATACTGAAGAAACGTTTGTACATTTAAACCTATTAAAAATTATGAAGTTCATTACTCTGTTTTTTTTTTTTTTTTTTTTTTCAAAATCTGTAAAATTATCACAATTTTTACTCAATTGACACCAAACTTGCTACAGAGCATCTTCAGACTGTACTCCACAAAAGTACTACACAGATTTTTGATTTATCAAAAATTGAGCCTATAGTGCATCAAGGTGTTTGAATATAAACAGGGGTAAATGAATGAAAGTAAATGTTATTGCTGTAATGAAGCTGGCCACCAGTGTTCACCTACCTGGCTTAAAAACTTGACAGCAAGCTAGTAAGCATTTGTTGACGTTAATGTTACAGGCTATGGTCGGCACGTTAAACACTGGGTCAGCGTTGTAGCGATATACTGTACAAGCAATGCGTATTGCGTAAATTTAACATTAACTCTATGTTGAAATTCCTATCTTGGGGTGGGGGTGGGGGAGGCGTTTGATGAAGTCTCCTGGTTGGCCGGTGATAGATTTTGTGTCAAACTGTCGTTATAGCCCGTCCGAGCGTTTCATGCCAGGCTCGAATCAAACCCACCACTGGTGATGTACGCATCCTCTCATTTGATTTGTGTGTGTGTGTGTGTGTGTGTGTGTGTGTGTATATATATATATATATATATATACATATACACACATAATAGTGATCATGTGTAAAGCAAAGGATACTCAATCTTTTTGATGTGATACTCTTTAAGGAGCAGACAGCCACTTTTGATTGGCTGAAGAAAGAGGCCGTCAGGATTGTGAAGGAGGACACAAGGAGAAGCCAAGCAAAGAAGCAAGGCCAGAACAAGAGAAGCCCCTCACCTGGGTCACCTGACTCAGACAGTGAGTTCCTACGGAGGAGTAAGCGCCTCAAAGAATCCCGCCCAATCAACTTTAGAGAGATAGAATGTGAAGATGATGATGAAGAGAGTGATGCAGGGGATGCTGATGAGAGTGATGTTGCAGATCCAGGTGCTCAGGGGGGACTCTCAGGTATGGAGTTCCTCCTGGGAGACCTGTTTTGCTCTGCCCCCAAGAGCAGGCAGAGCTCCGTGGAGGAGTCTATAGACATGGAGATGTCTGTCTTCAGAGCCGACAAGGGGGCTTCACTGGGAGTGGAGCCCCTGCAGTGGTGGAGGACGAAGGCAGTGCAGTTTCCACTGTTGGCCACAGTGGCACGGGCCTACCTGGCTGCCCCGGCAGTGGCAGGTAGCGCTGCACAGGACTTTGTGCAGGAAGGGGCGGGAACCACACACAGGAAGAGAGCCAACATTCCACCAGAGAGTTTGGACTCAATCTTGTTTCTGCATCACAACCACATGTCCACCACTGAGAGTGGGCAGACCACTGTTAGGAACGACGAAAAGAACAGTGGGATTGAAAAGGTCCCATAAACACGCTGAAAACTCTGAATTTAACCCTCTGAATAACTCTTACCCTCTTTGTTTGGCAAATTTAAGGTTTAAAATGTAACTTTAAAGTAGAGCTGGGCGATATAACAACTATGTACAATCGATATATTTTCAAGCAAGATATAGATTTAGTCAATACCGTTTATATTGTTGCATAAGTTGCATTACATAACGCATACCATTTTGCATCTATCCTCTCTCACACTCTCCTCACAGCTCTAGCACAGTTCTCCAGCAACACTAAGAGAGACACAGAGCTGCTCCTCTGTTAAATCTGTCTGTTAATTAGTCTACAGTGCCACATCTATGTGTTGCACGTGCTATGCTAACCCAGTCTGTGAGATGAATGAAATAACCACAGTAGCACATGGACAATACTATGGGCCTTTTTCTCTGCCACTTTTGGCCATGCCGAATCAAGCCATGGAGCACTGCTTTGCATTCCATTATCAGTTTAGACTGTGCCAGAGATGGCCCTTCTCCTCGGGAGCAGGTCCAAAAGCCGGGCCGCCTGCCCTCAAGCGGGTAGAGAACCCCTGACAGCCCCCCATTCTCCTCCTCAAACAAGCCCTATGTGCTGTGAGATTCTCCTCACTTTTGTCTGCAGGAGACCGTTTTTACAAGTCTCTGTGTGTTCAGCTCTCAGAACTTCTGTAGCTTGTAACTGAATCTCTGTGGTTTGGAGTTTAGTCTCTCTTCAGCATCCTGTTTTTACTTCAGATATCTGCTGTATTTTACTGTTTCATGTTCACAATCAGCCGTATTAGAAGATGTGTGAAGTTGCTGCTGTAAACTCAGCATTTCCTTATTTTGCCACTTCACAATAAAAGTTTTTATATGACAAAATAATGGGGGACTTTAATTGTGAAGAATCTAGAGGAAATGAAGAGTTTATTAGCGAATTAGCAGAATTTTGTTAGCAGCTTTTCTTCAATAAAGGCAAGTCTAATAACACAGCAGGGAGGAAAGTGAAACAGCCGCAGAAACAGCTGTAGTGAGATAGTTCTATGAAGAGCTGCAGACAACAGGTTCTTACTGAGCCTCTGCGAACAGCTCACCTCCAACAGGTAAACTTCTTTTACCTGCCCTGTTGTGGAAAAACACATGCAGCAAAAATAACAGGGAACTTCAGCCGTGGATCAGCTTGCAGCTGAACATGTAGCCTGTTCGGAGAAAACACTGAGATATATATCGTGTATCGCCATTCAGCCTGACAATACAGAGATGTGAATTTTTTTGCCCATATCACCCAGCTCTACTTTAAAGGGTCAGTGTGTAAGATTTATGGGGTTTTACTGGAAACTAGTGGTGAGGGTTGTGGATTGCAACCAGCTGAACGTTTCTTGGTTAGAATTCCTTCAGTGTTCAGGAGGTTTTTAGTGGGAGCTGAATTATCCACAGAAGTCTCTTACTCTCCAAAACAAACAGAACAATTATTAAAACTGGTAAAAACACTGAATAAAGCAGTGTCATGTTACAGATCAGTGTTTGTCCAGCGCTGTCTGCTAATGTGTGCTCATGTTTTTTTCTTTTGATAACTTAAGAGCAAGACATTCAGGGGATTTTTACTGGGATGCGAATTATCCCAAAACATGATGGTGCAACATGGCGATCTCGATAAACAAGGACCTGCTCCCTTTGTAGATGTAAATGGCTCATTCAAGGGTAACGGAAACACTACAATTCTATAGATTGGACTGTTAATACGTCTAATTTACATTTAACTTGTATTAAGTACCTTGTAGCGCCTCGTGCCTTACCTCCTTTGGATACAATTATATCCTCAATGTTAATTTCTAAGATATATAACTGTGATTCTAAGTGTGTAAATTGTCTGTCATAACATAGATTAAAGTCCTCCATTATGTAAAAGGGCGACCATGTGCCTTTAGTTTTGCATTTATACATATTTTTGGCTTTATGAATCAGTCAGGGTTTCCCACACATACATTTATTTGTGGCAGCCTGCCATGATGGAAACATCTGCCACCACATTTTCATTTTCTAGTTTTGGAGCTGGGCCATTCATTAGGTGCACTGTTGGAATATACTGCTTGGTTATTCATTGCACAGCATTCTCAGAGCAAAGCGTGTACAAAGTTAGTCATTGTCAGGTAACACCGCACATAGATTCTAATTCTGTGGGAAACTTTATATAAGGATATAATGAATGATGACTCCAAAGACCTTTTTTTTTTTTTTTAGTTTTTCAGTAAATTGGTAATAGAACTTAAATTATGGTTCAAGTGATCATGAAAGAGATTTGAAGAAGGAAAACCTGTCACGTATATAGAACATTGTTAGCTATTAGTCTGAGTTTTAGAGAAACATTGTTTACTCTCTGTTACTGCTGTATTTCTAAATGTAATTTGTTTCATGTGTAGTGAAACTTTTTTTTTTTTTTTTTTACAAAACATTAACATAGTATGATGACATTTTTTTCAGCAATACATTGGACACTGTTAACAATGGATGAAGCTTTTAGCTAAGTGTATGTCTTGTCTTAGAGTGATGTATGAACTCTGCAAATTCACATATGTGCAGAATAACTGTTTTTTTTTTTTTTGTTTGTTTGTTTTAGGTGTCTCACTGTAATTTTTGAAAATAAATTCTATAACCATGTAAGTCATGAATCAACACTATAAATATAACACACAGTTCAGTTGTATTACTTGTACAGTGTATAGTGTGCTGTGGTTAATACAAAGACCTGCCGTTTCGAATACTCGATTCTGGTTGGTGAATTGTGGCATTCTACGGTCTATAATATCTGAGTAACATACCGTTGCTATGGACGTAGTTCTGATCATACACACTTCGGAGGCAATAAAATCATCTTGAAATCAAAAATCAATTTTAAATCAATATTTATTTTCAAATTTTTGTTTTCTTTAGCAAGTAGCTGTGTGAAAAGTTGGATAATGTCCAGTGAGCACATCATTATTGCATAAACCCCTTCAGGGTAATTCAAGACCCTTCTTCTTCACGCTGGGGTCCTGCATCACTGTGTCAGGGTTTGTTTTGCAATAATGATCCACTCGCTGTGCACCCCTCCTAACATACACATCTATACAATATATACTGTAAACCCCAAAGTGCTCACTCAACTTAAAATTGTTTTGGAAACAGCTTGCACTCAAAACTTTTAGTTTAGTACAATACAGTAACATAAAAGTTTTGAATACACTAGACACATAAGTTAATGTGTCACATGACCCTTGTCTGACAGGAATTTTGTGTCAGTTTAACGTAACTTTATGTTGTCATTTGAGCATGTAAATCTATGTCATATGACCATAATAAGTACATATCACATAAGATTTTTTAAAAACTTCATTGAACTTATAAATATATTGTGGCAAGCTTAGAATTCTCAATTTCCAGAATAAATCAAGGAGATGAACTCTGAACCAGGAAGTGCCCTTTATTTTAGATCAGCACAGCTTTACGGTGGACAAATGAATATCCACACAACATTAACTGTAACCCATTAGAACCATTGTGAAATACATAAACATTAATCACTGTGTAATGGGTAACCTGAGCAATTAAGAATACATTTAAACAGTTTTCTTTGGCTTTTGACCTAAAACACATTGTCTCACAGCATGCTTGGAAACTCCACCCATTCAGCCCCAACAAGCCACAATATGTTAAGTGCACAATGATTGTGTCGTTTATTGGCCTTAAACTAATTAGGCAAATCAGCTTTATAAATTTTAGTCAAATTAACTCAAAACTCAAAAATTGTTGATTTAACATAAAAAAATGTATGTCAGGCTCACAAGGGATGAGTTTTTGTTTCAAGTGTGCATAAAGTTTTAATGTCATTTTGACAATCCGGGGCATTTGTGTAGACTTTACATTAAAATTTTGTATCATGGATGGATTGGGGTTTACAGTGAGTCTGTTAAAGCCCAGAAATGTCTGAAGAACTCAAAATCTCACCCAGTCAATGAAACATTTACATTTAACACCATTTATTAATATAAATCTTTATTTTGTAGTGTACTATTAACACATTAAAAATGCTGTGTCTGTTGTAACAAGCATGAAAAACTATTTGAAATTACATCAGTATAGTTAAGATTTAAAAAAGTTATACAAAATATTGTTATCTTTGAATTTTGCTTAAAAAGTCTGAGCAGGCATGTGAAAAGATGTTTCTTTTTTTTCTGTAAGAAAAGCATTTTACAACCTCAAAGTTAAACTTTTAAACAGAGACTAAAACATATGATCATCATAACTATAACAGCCTCAGCCATTTTGTAGCCCTTAGTCTGGCTGTTGTCCTCTCTATGGCAGACCGCTGTCCTGCAGTGGAAGAAGACATGGACAGGATGGACAAACACCAGCAGACTGAGGAGTGTCAGAGCAGTGTCCACCTGTAACAGATCTAAACAGTTATCCAGTTGTCTGACGTCAGTTATAATATCACACTACTCTTAACTTATTTCCACCAACATTGCTACATATTTATATTTGGTTGAATTTAGGGTTGTGACATCAGGTGACCACAATTTGATGTCAGGACGTCTAATGCCAGTATCAATTTAACGCAGGATACTGACAACAGATGATTGTGATATTTTGTCTGTTTTAATTGTGTAGTCAAGTGACCAAATGTCTTCTAAAAATCTCAGTCCACTGTCATTTTGCTGACATTTATTCGGAAGGTATGGAGAACAAAACCCAACATCTGTAAAATAACATATAAATCTATACATCAAATTTCTCAAGACAGCTTGGAGAGTATTGACACGTACATCGCTTGCACTGAGCCATCTAGGTCTCCTCAATAGAATTCGCAGAGCATCATTATATGCTACTTGTAGTTTCTGCATACTTGCTTTCTTCTAATTTGTCCACAAATGAGCTGTGTACAAGGGTGTACAGTATGCTTTGAACAGAGCCACCTTCACAGCTCCTTCAGAGCGTAGCATTCTCTTTGATAGATTGATTTAAATTATATACTCGCAGTACAGACACACAAATTGGAATAGGCAATCACCAGTAGTACACCCTTATCTCCTTCCTCACATCAATCTCTTTCTTTTTTGTTTGTTGTTTTTCACAAACAATTGACCCTGTAGTTTGCAATTCAAGTGAAGTTATGTGACCAACCATATTCAAACTTAACTGACATGAATACACATATGTTGGCTTAGTTAAACAAAAACCGTACTTGCAGAATACCCTCCAAACACACACACACACACACACACACACACACACACACACACACACACAAACACAAACACAAACACAAACACAATACCCTCACTGTCTACATGGAGTTCTCAGTATGTCCAACAGATTGCAAGTGGCTTAACAAAGTAAAATGGTAGCTACAAGGCAAAAAAAATAGGCTTCTTTTTAACCCTCTGGAATGAGAAACAAATTCATTGGAAACATAGGTGTAAACTAACAAATAAGCACACAAACCAACTAGCAAACAAACTCACTAACAAACAAATAAAATAAGATTGCTAAAAATGCTTTGGGCTTTGGATGGCAGACATCACATTGGCAATGTCTATGAGGCATCTAAAGGCAGTGTAGGCACACAGGGCACAAACAGACAGGAGGCTCATTTAAAAAACAAAGTCATAGAGGGATTAATATGAGCAAGGCAGATTTGTATGAAGAAAACCAAAATAACTAGTGGATTTTAAGATGCTCATACATTACTACCGATAAAGATTTTAATTGGATTCCAAATTTTTGCAAGTATCTTAGGCTTCTTGTATAAATGATATCTGAGCTCTTCCAGATGTAATACACTGCTCAGTTCCCTGAGCCACATCTCAAAAGTGGACACAGACTCCTTTTTCCACATCTTAAGAATGGCCTTCTTTGCCAATACCATAATAAATGAAACTGCTTGTGATTAGAATTTATCAGCCTTATTAAATGTGGCCCCCAAAACACTTATTAGTGGATCTAGCTTCAGGGAGATGGAATATGCTCTGGAGAGAAAGTCAAATATTTTCCTCCAAAAAGGTTGAATTTTTGAACATGACCACATAGAGTGGAGCAGTATACCTTCATATATCTTACATTTACCAGACAGGAGATACTGCTGGATACATCTTGTGTAATCTTGATTTTGTATATTGAAGTCTATGAATGACCTTGAATTGGATTAATATATGCCTGACATTTATGGAACACCCACTAATATTGCCAAGACATTCCTCCCAGGTTTCCTCAGCTATCCGGTCAGACATCTCCCTCTCACATTCTTCTTTAATTTTTTCTGTGCTTATTTTATCTGTCTTTGTCAGTATATTGTAATAGAAGGAGATCACCCCCCGGTCTACTGGGTTGCGTTTGTTTATGCTTTCAATAACTGAATGGGTATTGATCCTTTCAAAGTTATGGAGATGTCTCCTAGCAAAATTCCTGACCTTTAGATATCTGAAGAAGTCAGTGGATGGAAGGTTATACTTCTGTTTAATTTGAGTGAATGCTCCAGAACTGTTGGCAATGTACAGATCTTGCAAGGTCACTAGACCCTTCTGATTCCACCAAGTGAAAACTCTATCTTGTATACCAGGTATGAATGCATGATTATTACATATTGGACTGTATCAGGGATTTTAAGACATGACCTGATTTGTTTCCATATCTTTAAAGTATTAAGAATAACAATATTTCCACTATAAAGACTCAGTTCAATTTTGTATGGGCTATTAATCAATGCACACAGGGATGTCCTTTTACAGGAAGCCTGTTCAATACAGATCCATTCTGGGGTTTCAATGTCGTTTTCTGGCAACGTTTCTCTCCACCAGGCTATGTTATGAAGATGGGCAGCCCAATAATATCCTCTAAAGTTGGGAAGGCCAAAACCCCCTTCAAATTTTGACTTGGTTAGATGTTTCTTGTTTATTCTAACTGATTTATAGTTCCATAAAAAATGAATAATTACTGAGTCTAGGTTCTCAAAAAATTTCAATGGTGTAAAGGACGGAATTGATTGAAATAGATATAGGAAATTTGGAAGTGTTACCATCTTGATGGCATTAATTTTGCCTACCATCGACAGAGGTAGTGTCTTCCAAAATGTAAGATTCCCCTTGAGTTCAGCCACCTTCTTACGCCAATTTACTTGCAGCAAATCCTCAGGTTTCCTCGTAATAATGATTCCCAGGTGCTTAATGTAGTTGTAGGCTACTTTAAATTGGACTGTATCTAGGAAATGTTGGTCTATGTTGGCAGTAAGTGGCATAAGTTCACTTTTACTCCAGTTTATTGTGAACCCAGAGAAAGCACCAAAGGTTTCCAGAAGATCTAATAGAGGGGGAACTGAGGCCTCTGGTTCGGCTACAAACAGAAGTACATCGTCTGCGTATAGAGAAATGTGTTGTTGACAACCCTCTATAATGATGGGAGCTATTTCAGTACTTTGCTGGATACTGATGGCAAGCGGCTCCACGGCTAGTGCAAACAAATAGGGGGACAGGGGACACCCCTGTCTTGTCCCACGATGTAACTTAAAAGGTTCTGATACTGTTTGATTCGTAATTATTGAAGCCTCCGGTTTTGCATATAAAATTTTCACCCATTTCAAAAAGTTATCCCCAAATCCAAATTTCTTAAGGGTTGCAAACATATATGGCCACTCAATCTCAGCTGACCAGGGACCAGAGATGCACCAGGGACCGAAGAGCAGAGATGCACTAATAAATATAACCTTTCAGGTAAGACAGACAATCGTAGCTGTGTAATAATAGCATACCTGGGCTGATAAATTAAAGCCACCTGTCTGTTACATTCAGTTTACATCAGCTTCTTCTAACAGGTATTTCCATGCTGGCAGATTCTGGTGGACAGCTCAGCTCCTCTATCTACAGCCACCGTCAAGAACCTAAGAGCTAAGGTCTTCACATGGCAAGGGAACAGAATTCAGCAGAGGCTGTAGATGGAGGCTTGGCGAAGCTCATCCAGCAGCTGCATCCTGCTGGCAGAGGCTTAGTTTGAGGTTTGTCCAAGCTGTCTGTCAGAATCTGAAGATGGAGATGGGTGCTGCAGGTTCTTAACAGAGGCGGTAGATGGAGGAGCTGAGCTGTTTGCCTGAATCTGCAGGTGGAGGTGGGGGCTGCAGGTTGATGACAAAGGCTTTAGTTGGACATTTGACCAAGCTTTTGCAAGGATTTGCAGGTGGAGGCTGCAGCTGCATCCTGCTGGCAGAGGCTTAGTTTGAGGTTTGGTCAAGCTGTCTGTCAGAATCTGCAGGTGGAGGTGGGGGCAGCAGATTCCTGACAGAGGCTGTAGATGGAGGAGCTGAGCTGTCTGCCAGAATCTGCAGGTGGAGGCGGAGACCGCAGGTTGATGGCAGGGGTTCTAGTGGGAGGGTTGGCAAAGCTGTCTATCAGAATATGCAGGAAGAGTTGGTGGCTGCAGGTTGCTGACAGAGATTGTTGTTGCAGGTCTGGCCACAGCTGTCTGCCAGAAACTGCAGGTGGAGGCAGCAGCTGCGGGTCGCTGGCAGAGGTTGTAAATGGAGGAGCTGAGGTGTCTGCCAGAATCTGCAGGTGGAGGCAGCTGCAGTTGATGGCAGAAGCTCTAGTTAGGGGTTTAGCTAAGCTGTCTGTCAGAATCTGCAGGTGGAGGTGGTGGCTGCAGGTTCCTGACAGAGGCTATAAATGGAGGAGCTGAGCTGTCTGCCAGAATCTGGAGGTGGAGGCGGCAGCTGCAGTTGATGGCAGAGGCTGTAGTTGGAGGTTTTTCAAATCTGTCTGTCAGAATCTGCAGGTGGTGGTGGTGGCTGCAGGTTTCTGACAGAGGCTGTAGATGGAGGAGCTGAGCTGTCTGGAAGAATCTGCAGGTGGAGGTTGCTTAAAGAGGCTGTTGTTGGAGGTTTGCAAGAACCTGCAGGTGACACTTGCAGATTTAGACAGACAAACCTCTAACTAGAGCCTCTGTCTGTAGTCTGCTCTTGATGCAAGTTTGGCCAATTCTTCAATTACAGCATCATCCAGAAATCTACGCCACTGAATCCTGTCCTTTTGCCATGTGAAGACCTCAGCTGACCAGGGACCAGAGATGCACCAGGGACCAAAGAGCAGAGATGCACTCACAAATATAATATACAGGTAAGATAGACAGTCATAACTGTGTAGTAATAGCATACCTGGTCTGATAAATTAAAGCCACCTTCCTGTTACATTCAGCTTACATCATCTTCTTTCTCCAACAGGTATTTCCACAATGGCAGATTGTGGCAGGCAGCTCAGCTCCTCCAACTAGATACCCTGCGATCAACCTGCACCCACCACCTCCACCTGCAGATTCTGGCAGACAGCTCAGCTCCTCCATTTATAGCCTCTGCAAGCAACCTGCAGCCCTGACACCTCCACCTGCAGGTTCTTGTAGACAGCTGTGGCCAGACCTGCAACAACAGCCTCTGTCAGCAACCTGCAGCCACTGCCTCCACCTGCAGATTCTGACAGACAATTCAGTTTACATCAGCTTCTTCTAACAGGTATTTCCATACTGGCAGATTGTGGCAGACAGCTTGGCAAAACCTCAAACTACGCCTCTGCCAGCAACCTGCAGCCACAACCACCTGCAGTTTCTTGAAGACAGCTCAGTTCCTCCATCTACAGCCTCTGCAGCCTCCATCTACAGCCTCTGTCAGGAACCTGCAGCCACCACCTCCACCTACAAATTCTGACAGTATGGAAATACCTGTTAGAGGAAGAAGATGATGTAAACTGAATGTAATAGAAAAGTGGCTTTAATTTATCAGCCCAGGTATTCTATTATTGGACAGTTATGATTGTCTGCATTCCTGACAGGTTACATTTATGAGTGTATCTCTGATCTTTGGTCCCTGTTGCATCTTTGGTCCCTGGTCAGCTGAGGTCTTCACATGGCAAAAACATAGGATGAGGCAGTGTAGATATCCGGTACATCCGGTAGATCCGGACATCATCCAGGACAGGATTCAGCGGCGTAGATTTCTGGATTCTGGATGCTGTAAATGAATAATTGGCCAAACCTGCAACAACAGCAGACTGCCAACAGAGGCGTTAGAGGTTTGGTCAAGGTGCCTGTCAGAATCTGCAGGTGGAGGCAGTGGCAGCTGGTTGCTGACAGAGGCTGTTGTTAGAGGTTTGACCAAACTGCTGTTGCAGGTTTGGCCACAGCTGTCTGCAAGAACCTGCAGGTGGAGGCTGCAGCTGCATCCTGCTGGCAGAGGCTTAGTTTGAGGTTTGGTCAAGCTGTCTGTCAGAATCTGCAGGTGGAGGTGGGGGCTGCAGGTTCCTGACAGTGGCTGTAGATGGAGGAGTTGAGCTGTCTGCCGGAATCTGCCAGTGTGGAAAAACCTGTTAGAAGAAGAAGATAATGTAAACTGAATGTAACAGACAGGTGGCTTTAATTTATCAGCCCAGGTATGCTATTATTACACAGTTATGATTGTCTATCTTACCTGAAAGGTTATATTTATGAGTGCATCTCTGCTCTTTGGTCCCTGGTGCATCTTTGGTCCCTGGTCAGCTGAGGTCTTCACATGGCACAGCAACAAGATTCAGGGGCGTAGATTTCTGGATGATGCTGTAAATGAATACTTGGCCAAACCTGCAACAACAGCAGACTACCAACAGGGGCTCTTGTTCGAGGTCTGTCAAGCTGTCTGTCAGAATCTGGAGAATGAGGCAGCGGCTGCAGGTTGCTGACAGAGGCTGTTGTTGGAGGTTTGGCCAAGCTATTGTTGCAGGTCTTGCCACAGCTGTCTGCAAGAGCCTACAGGTGGAGGTGTCAGTGCTGCAGGTTGTTTGCAGAGGCTGTAAACGGAGGAGCTGAGCTGTCTGCGAGAATCTGCAGGTGGAGGCGACATCTGCAGGTTGCTGGCAGAGGCTATTGTTGGAGGTTTGGCCACAGCTGTCTGTCAGAATCTGCAGGTGGAGGTGGTGGCTGCAGGTTCCTGACAGAGGCTGTAGATGGAGGAGCTTAGCTGTCTAACAGAATCTGCAGGTGGAGACAGCAGCTGCAGGTTGCTGGTAGAGGCTGCAAATGGAGGAGCTGAGCTGTCTGCCAGAATCTGCAGATGGAGGCGGCGGCTGCAGGTTGATGGCAGATGCTTTAGTTGGAGGTCTGGCAACACTGTCTGTCAGAATTTGCAGGTGGAGGCGGCTGCTGCAGCTTGCTGACAGAAGTTGTTGTTGCAGGTCTTCCCACAGCTGTCTACCAGAATCTGCAGGTGGAGGCGACACTTGCAGTTTGCCGGCAGAGGCTGTAAATGGAGGTTTGGCCAGGCTGTCTGTCAGAATCCGCAGGTGGAGGCGGCAGCTGCAGGTTGCTGACAGAAGCTTAGATGGAGGTTGACAGAGGGGCGAATGGTGGACCTGACAGAAATTGCCGTTGGAGGTTGTAGTTTGAACATTTCGGACGGCTGCTATAGTTTGAATGCAGTTTAAAACATAAAATTCTTGTGAGAAGTTATTGGTGTATGGTGGAGCAGGACACCTTAGAGGCAGTAGTTGGAGGCATGGCCGCAGCTGTCTATCAGAATCTGCAGGTGGAGGTGGCATCTGCAGGTTGCTGGCAGAGGCTGTAAATGGAGGAGCTGAGCTGTCTGCCAGAATCTGCAGGTGGAGGCGGTGGCTGCAGATTGCTGACAGAGGCTGTTGTTGCAGGTCTGCCCACAGCTGTCTGCAAGAACCTGCAGGTGGAGGTGGCAGCGGTGCAGGTTGTTGGCAGAGGCTGTAAATGGAGGTTTGGCCAAGCTGTCTGTCAGAACATGCAGGTGGAAGTGGCAGCTGAATGTTGCTAGCAGAGGCTTAGTTTTAGGTGTGGTGACAGCTATTTGCCAGAAACTACAGGTGGAGGCGGCAGATGAAGGGGTTCAGGCAGAGGCTGTTGTTGGAGGTTTCGCCAAGCTGTCTATCAGAATCCGCAGGTGGAGGCGGCTGCAGTTTGCTGACAAAGGTTTAGATGGAGGTTGACAGAGGTGCGAATGGAGCATTGGTCTTCAACACTCTGACATGGTGGACCTGATGGAAATTGCTTGTGAAAGTTGTAGTTTGAACATTTCAGACGGCTGCTGTAGTTTGAATGCAGTTTAAAACGTAAAATACTTGTGAAAAGTTATTGGTGTATGGTGGAGCAGGACACGTTGGAGGCATGGCCGCAGCTGTCTACCAGAATCTGCAGGTGGAGGCGGCAGCTGCAGTTTGCTGGCAGAGGCTGTAGATGGAGGTTTGGCCACGCTTTCTGCCAGAATATGCAGGTGGAGGCGTCAGCTACATGTTGCTGGCAGAAGCTGAAGAAGGAGGTTGATTGAGGTGCAGATGGAACATTGGTCTTCAGGACTTTGAGATGGTGGAGCTGATGGAAATTGCTGGTGGAGGTCATAGTTTGAGCATTTCTCTACAGCTGTTTGCTGCCTGCAGGTGGAGGGTCAGGCAGCAGATGGCTGCTGCAGTGTGAACGCAGAGTTTAAAATTGAAAGTGAATCTAATAAGCTAGTGTTGTAGGGTGGAGCAGGACACTTTAGAGGCAGCAGATGGAGATTGCTGGGGGACGGTTTCAATGGAGGTTGCAGTAAAAAAAGCATGCAATTCAAATAAATCTAACTAAATCTAAATAAATAAATCATCTCAGTTTATTTGAATGAGGAAAAACCTGAAATCAAAATGAAGTTGGACGGAAGCTCTTACCTGAAGACTCAACTTCAGGTTTGGCTGTCCTCTTCCACCAGTAGCTGCCAGCCTGTTTCCTCATTCTAAAAAGATTTTGTATCCACCTTGGTTTAGGGCCCTTCGGCAATGACTTAGGCTTACCTGGAGCCACAGGTCCTTTAGGGGGGCCGGCTTCCACAGGCTTACCTGGTGCTGGAGGTGGGTCAGAGGGACTCACCTCAGGGTCACAGCCACGTGGGGGGACTGGTGCCGGGTCCCTCCGGAGGTTGAGCTGCGGGGTGATGGGCCTGTCCGAGACTGGAGCAAGGAGGCTGACCCACGGGTCGTCCTGGTCCATCTGAAGGCAACAACTAATACAGCCATCAGTCTACTGCTCCACATCATGTTAACAACTTCAGTTTGGCTCCATTGTTTCAGTGTCTAACACTATGTGTTATGACTGTGCACTGACAACACATGGTCTTTTTATCTGCATGTTAGACAATAGACTAGATTAGGTCAGAATATAGTGTCTTACAGTGTCTCCCAGCAGACTGGACGTATCCAAGTCACCAGATGATGAGCCACTGGAGGAGCTCCACGGGATTGGAGTGACGCTGTCCCAATTGTGGCCCTGGGCCATCTGACGGAAAAAAAGAATCCAACCGTGAGACCACAAATTTATCACATCACATATTGAATTGGCCCATTAGCACACAGTCAACACTGCTAAAAATTGAGTGTACAGAGTACAATTAAATGTAACATTTCTGACTGCAAGTTAATCCCAAGCTAAGAAAATTCAGTCACAATCTACTTTTGAAAACTAATTCAAATTGAAGCCTTGCTTTTAGTCACAATAATTGTGTTATTTCTAAACCCAGTTTGTCCTTAATAGAGTATGGAAGCTTTCTGACAGCATACTTATAGTCATGGATGGATTACTAAATGGACCTACTGGGCACAGGCCCAGGGACCCAGAGTGTCAGGGGCCCCTCTGGCCTTCACCTGCAAAATGTCACTCAAATTAACACGTACTGACCAGGAGGAGACTCAAAATGACCAGAAAAAGATGCTAAGGAACTGCAAAGAGACAAAAACACTACAAAATACATAACTACAAACTGGCACAAAAAACACAAATTGACCTCAAAGAGACATAAAATTACCTCAAAGAGACACACATTTACCTCAGAGAGACAAAAAATACCTCAGAGAGACACAATATTGCCTTAAAGAGACACAAAATGATCTCAGAGACACAAAATGACCTCAGAGATACAATAAATAACCTCAGACGAACACAAAATTACCCCAAAGAGACACAAAAAGACTAAAATGACATAAATTGACTTCAAAGAGACAGAAAAAGACCTAAAAAAGATAAAATAACCTTAAAAAAGCCAAAAAATTAAATTAAAGAGTACCTAAGAGTGACACATAATGACTTAAAAAGACACAAAATTTCCACAGAGAGACACTAAATGACCTCAGAAAGAAAATATTACCTGAAAGAGACATAAAATGACTATAACAACATCAAATGACCATTAAAAGACACAAAAATAGGCTACTTTAAAGCTACACAAATTTATGTCAGAGACAAAAAATGATCTTAAAGGTAGGATCTGGAGGATTTTCAAACAAAACAAAATATAGACATGTACAAATGAAATCCTGCTTAATCATCACTTATGGGCTTCTACTCATGTGTGGTGGTGACTCTGTTTGCAGAGCTCCTTCCCTTTAACTGTATTTTGATGTTTTTGTGAGCTCAGACCACTTATGGGCGGAGATTTCCCCAGCCAATGAGAGAGCGCAGGTGCCGTGCCCGAGCGTGTCTGAGCGTGCACCAGCGCGAGCCTTGCCCGAACCTCTTCTGTGAAGCCTTCTTCCGTACCTCCGGGCTCCGTACACCCGGGAGAGTTGAGCCTGATAGGAGGGGCCAAATTTGAATGTGTGTTTACAAACAGCAACTGGAAAATCCTCCAGACCCTACCTTTAAAGAGACAAAAATGACCTCATAGAGACATAACATGACGTCAAAGAGACACAAAATGACTAAAATGACGTAAATTGACTTCAAGACACAACATGACTTAAAAAGACACAACATGACCTCAAAGAAACACAAAATGTCCTTTAAGTGACACACAACGGCCAAAAAAGATGCAAAATGACCTCAGAGAGACACAAAAGAACCAAAACACCAAAAATGACCTCTGAGACACAAAATTCTTAAAATGGCACAAAAATACCTCAGAGACACACAACATGACTTCAAAGAGACACAAAACCACTACAGACTCAAAATTGCCTCAAAGAGACAAAAAATAACTGCAATGACACAAACTGACCTCAAAGAGACACAAAATGGCCTCAAATAAGACAAAATGGAGGGGCTACGCCATCAGTGCTCCACTGCTTGCAGCACTGATGGCCTATATCACCAAGAAGGTAAAAAATATATAAGCTATATTTTTATTAGCATGTTTATGCTGGGCTGTTTGTTGGACAGATAAAACAGACAGTTGGTAAACCAAAAACAGTAGCTTTGGATTTATGTATTTAAACTTGGTAACAGTCAAACGTCAGTCCAGTTTGATTCATTTACACTAAAATAGTACTGATGTAGGCAACATACTGCGATATTGGTCATACTTTGCCTACATCAGTACATTTTTATAAAGTATCAACGGTAAAATACACAGAAAACAACATGGGCTTTAAAAAAGTGTCAAAATCTCTCGTCTACCTTGAAAGAGTCCGTTTGTCAGTGACAGCAGGTCATAAGAAGAGGTCCAGAGGCAAAAGGTCTCAGTTTGTAGTTTGTTTTCCAGAAAAATCGTCGAGTACAAGTTGAGATGCTGCTTTTCTCACCGATTCAAAGTTTGTTTTGATTGAAATGATTAAATGTGTGAAATGATGCACTTAGAGACAACATAGCAACCATGGAACCATCAGGTCCATAACAACACGTCTGACCTCAGAGTTGTCATTACGTCCACACCGGCCTGTCCTCTATTGCCGGAACAATAGCATCTGTTAGTGTGTGGTGATTTATTAAACCGGCCTACATGATATGGCTGCATTGCGATATAAATTGCGTTATTTTAGGCTATATTTTTATTTATAGCTCGAGGCTGTCATCGTCTAAAACTCATATCACACCAGTTATGTGGTGTATAGACACTGTTAGAAAACATGGTAAAACATGGGATAAATAGACAACTGACTGAAATGTCGCAAAAATCATTATATGGAAACAGTATAATTAGTTCTGGGTTCCGCTGGGCGCTCCCTCCCTCTTTCAGCACTGTTCAATAAAGGCGCACTGCGCTTTTACGCACGACTAGTGACACTGTGGAGGAGATCAGACAGCCACGAGGGCCGTTTTGCTGCCACCACCGGTAGGCCTACCACCGGTGCCTGGTCTGTTGTTGTCTCTTTCTGAGGAGAAGCGGGCCGTTGCCTGGAGGAGGATGGTGGGTTTACTTTTAAAGGAGACCTCCGCCACTTTGTCGTGGCCACCAACACGGTTGACATCGCTACAGAGGAGAAACTGTACCAGCTGAGCCACCACCTGACTCTGGTTCAGAATCGGACCCAGAGAGGAATCTTGAAGGGTGGGCATCAGAGGTCTTACCGGGTTTCTGAGATTACTGCGTTAAACGCAACTTTCAGCGTCAACATATTATTGCCGTTTGTTGCGAATGAAACACCGACCATCTGTGCTGAGATGCAGGGCCGTAATCACCTATTTAACATTAGCCTATTAATAACCAGTAACCCCCCACCCCCACCCACAATTGAAATTTTAGAAACTTAACAGCTAAACTGACCATTTTACAGCAATTTGAAGGAAAAATCTTGGATCAGGACTTTTCAGAGTTTCAATGGCTGAGTGCCATTTTAAGGAGCCAGCATATGATTGAAGGATGCACAGGAAAAGTGAACACTGTGACTTTTTTTATGTCATTTTTAGGCATGACATACTGAACTATGCTTTTTTTAATATAATTGCTTTAACTTTGTATGATTTGTTTTTAATGGCATACCAGCACTTGACAAAAACAACCACAACTGACAGTGATATACCGTACGAAACACTCATATTACATTTTTTTCCATTTTTTAAACATTTTAAAGTATTGAAATACAAAGCATAATAGCGTACACTTGACCTCTGTTGGAGCCATTTCAATCAGTAGCCACTGAGCAGTGCTGTAACAATTTACCTGTTGTTAAAGGCCACACTAATTGACAGGTGTGGTGCATTTTGGAGGTCTATTGTTTTTGACCATGGCGTAGCGTGGACTGTGTGAGGAGGACAGTGCTCTTTTTGTTGATTTATGGTGAACTCCAGACGGTAAATAAATGGATTGGCATATCCGCTCAAAAGCTGTGAGTGTGGACAATTGTTTTTTGTGAATTTTGAAATATTGGTGTATGCCACAACGGAGGACGAGCACACCAGCTACAGGAGCCACGCGTCCTTTAACGGAGCCAAACGGTGCATCAACAACCTCAAACTGGAAAGTATACAAAAGCATTGAGAGTGTTGTTACAGTCGCCCCTGCATGTGGGAGCAGATGTGACGTTTGACTTCTACTGTTTCAATAATGTGACTCCAACATGGCTTATAAAAACAGCTGATGACTGTCAACAAGTAGAGCACAGATACAGATTATTTTGTACTGAAGCTTCTGATTGACAATATTTAATATCAATGTTTAATATCTTTACATATGACCACAAATAAGTATTCATTGTATTTCAGAGAATTGTGTTCAAATACTGATGCTGTTTCTCAGTGTCTCATACTGAAATATTAGAGGCACTCTTAGAGCATTCCAAATCGCATACTTTTTCTTTTTACTTACAGTATGTACTGCAGCTGCCCCTAAAAAGTGGGTACTGTTGCATGCAGTATGCACACAGTCGACACATACAGTACAACTGTCTCATAACGTTATGCACTAAACTTTGCCAAGAGGTTCAGCGCTGATGATCAAGCTGGTGTAGGAGTAATAACAGCAGAGTCATGTTCTCTGATAGGTTCAGTGTCCTCCTCCAGAGCAGAATCCTCATTCACACTTCCAGCAGAAGTGGTTTCGACCTCTGTACCATCCACCATGTCTGCTGGCTGCCATGTCTGCTGGCTGGCTGTAGTCCTTGTTGGTGTCCATATCAACAGACACTTCTGTGAGAGTCTGAGGCTGAAACAGTGCACAGATCTCTCCTGTGGCAACATCAGCGATGGTGTTTAGCACTTTTGCTCCAAAGCATTTAGGTTTCTTCACCAGGACGTCCTGAGTGTAACTCTGTCTAACTTTCTCCAGGATACACAGGACCATGTTGTCTCTGGTGACCTGAACGAGCAAAGTGGACAGAGCAGCGAAGACATGGTCCACAGCGGCTTTTGTGACTCTAACAGCCGTTTTGCTGAGCTGCTGGGAGGCCATGTTGAAGGAGGTGTTTTTAGGAAGCAACCAGAAGCCCTGCAGGACATTTGGAACTACCTCCATCACCACCTCCTGTGGGCCAAGCAGTTTAAGGCTGGGGGCCTCCAGGTGCTGCTCTGTCAGGCTCCTGGCGTACTTCTGAGCCTGGCTGATGATCTTGGGATGTCTGTTACGTCTACGATAGACGTAGGCGTTGGCAAGGTTACGTTAGATACACGGAAGAGGACAGGGAGTGTAACGTTACAACCAAAGACAGTTAAATGCAACCCCGGAGTTTTAAAACTCAACCAGAGTCAGTGATGACTGATGAGTCTTGGAATAAGGTTACAAGGACAGACAGACATGCAGCAGATGTGTGTACAGAAAAGATCAACATAATAAATTTACAGTGATGCATATAGATAGATAGATAGATAGATAGATAGGAAGAGAGACAAAAAGACGTACAGCAACATTAGTAATAACAATGATTACAATAATAATAATAATAATTGTTTATTATAGTACATATGTTATGCATATATATTAACATATGATAGGGTATGTCTGTGACAATAATAATCATATGTGTATAATAACAGTAGAAGTATTGTTAATAATAATAGCACTAGTGGTAGGCATCAGACAGGACCATGGCAACAGGCACAACACGACCCACAATACAGGCACAACCACGATCCAGAGAAACCTGCGAGATGAGAAAGCACAAAGACTTTAGGGAAAATGCAGAGCTAGTGTCATGCATTAATGGGACGTGAATGTTAGATGGAGAGAGAGAGAGAGAAGGAGAGAGGAACTCAGTGTATCACAGGAAGTCCCCTGGCAGGTTAGACCTATATCAGCCTAACTAGGCAAGCCTGAGCCAGCCCTAACTACACATTTAATCAAAAAGGAAAGTCATAAGTCTACTCTTAAATGTGGAGACAGAGTCTGCCTCCCAACTGAAACAGGAAGATGGTTCCACAGAAGAGGAGCCTGATAGCTGAAGGCTCTAGCTCCTGTTCTACTTTTGGAGACTTTAGGAACCACGAGTAACCCTGCATTCTCAGAGCGCAGTGTTCTGGTGGGATAATGGAGTAGTATGAGCTCTCTAAGATATGATGTATGTTTTTTTTCTATTAGTTTTTCTTAAGTAACATTTAGTACTTAGCAACATTTAAATAACCAATGGTCCTGAACCAATAACCAATTTTGTTGGCTCTGCATAACCACCATTAATAGATTTTGTATATTTAACTTATATATTTTTGTCATTACAAACACCTCACTGTATGTGTTTTTGGAAGTTATGACTTTTTTTGTCATTTATGTAAATTGCTGATACAACACCCAAGTTTCCCTTTGGGGAAATTGAGAGCTGCAGTGTTAGCAGCTATTTTAGATTTTGTCTGTCTTTAGATGAAAATGCTTATTTGTTTTAGTCAAATTTAAGTCATTTTTATCCTTCATTGATTGAGTCTAGTTTAAGTCGACAACAAAACATTTTCATTCAGTTGTAGTTGATGAAAAGTCATTACAATTTAGTCAACGTTTTGCTATTTTTTGTAAGTGAAAATGTTTTTCATTTTGAGCTACTATAGCTATCAGAAGGTGACAGGTTGTTTCAAGTGTTGAAATTTCATTTAGACATATTTTTTTCACAGGTTTAAAGAATGATTTATGTGTGATGATTTATGAATTCAACCAAAGTCTGGTTTCACTTTTCAGTGCAGCTCTTGCTGTGGGTCAGTTTGATCCATCACCAGTGTTTATTTAACTGCACATGAAATCTGAAAACTATTGTTTAGTAGTGTAAACATGAATGTGTGTGTGTGTGTGTGTGTGTGTGTGTGTATTACTCACCTGGCAGCTGTTGCATTACGCTCTGTCTAACAGCTTCGTGACCCCAGTCAATGTCTAAGCTTTCAAACACTGTCCTCTCCTCTTCATCATCACTTTCTGCATTTCTTCCATTCACTTTTGTTTGATCATTGTCACAGATGCACTCAAACACCTCTATTTCTGAATACCTGATTTTAAAATTTGTTTTAAGTTTCTTCAAACTAACGCTAAACACTGTAAAATAGGACAGTGTAGATAGTTTATTCCCCAATAAGCCCTTGTGTTTTGTTGTTGTGCAGTATGACACTCCCTGGTGTGCTGCCACCCAGTTTCTTTTCACTTCTGTGTAACACTTAATTTTTTGCTCGTCATGTTTACAGCACCCAGCTGACAGGATGTTTCATCAGCATCTGTGTGGTAGGGGAGTCAAGTCAAAGTATTTATAACAATATCAGGTTCAAATGATTTCATACACTTCACTTAGCCATCACTGACATTTCCCAAATAAATGAGTGAGCATCAGTTCATACGCTGTGCTGTTTGTTGTTGATGCTGTATCGTGCTCTGTCATGGAATACTGAGTAAAAATACATGTAAACACAACATGTGATGGAGAAACACTGCACCTCTGTACCTATACTATAGCACTACTTAGTGGTCATTTGTGGGACTAGAAAATGATTAAATCCAGTCTTCTAAAGCAGAATCATTGTTTTTTTTTGTTTTTTTTAATCTATTTTGTCTCTTTTAATTTTCTGCTGCTCAGTTACACTGATATTCTTTGTGGGAGTGTTAATGTGTGCTGCAGCATGCAGTACTGGCAGAAGTATTCTTTTACTTAAATTAAAGTACTAATACCACTAAAAGTTAAAGGCCAGCATTCAGAGATTTAACTAAGGGAGGAACTCCACGCTAAGTTATTTTTTGCACTGTACACATAACCATATTCTTGTAGGTATATAATTACTATTTTTCCAACAATTGTGTGTAAAAACTGTCTTTGCTGCTCACATGCATCTGTCTATATTTTATAACATTCAGATAAGCTGCATTCTTGTGAAAGTAAAGTATTATTATCAAAATTATTTTGATGATATGACCAATTTTCAAAATAGTTGATGATTAATTTTGATTTAATTCGTTCTAGTAAAGACGCTCAGGATTTGCTGGTTCCAGACTCTAAAATGTGAGGATTTGCTTCAGATGTTGGACAAAACAAGTAATTAGAAGACGTCCCCTTAGCCTATGGGAAATTGTGAAGGCATTTTTCACTTGCATCTGACAAACAATTAAATGATTCATTGTAAAAAAAAACAAAACAAACAACAACAACAACAACAACAGATAAATGGCTAATAAAAAATCACCAAGACTTAAGAAGCTGATCATATACTTTGGACGTAATGTGTAAAAGTGGGCCCACAGTATTTCCCAACATTACCTGAAATGTTGTGCAGTCAGGGGTGTCGCTGTGGGAGGGGAAGTGGAACCGATTACCCAGGGCCCCACTGGGAGGGGGGCCCTCGAAAAGCCTGGAATGAAAAATTTGGTTTTGTTTGCATTTTTTGTATTGTCAGCGTAATTAGTTTAATAACTAATTTAAAATTTGTTGAATAAATTGGTTAAAAGGCCTTCTCAAAAGTGGTGTAGTGGAGGGTATACACAGGTATACGGGGTATTACCTACTTTTTCTGAATATTTACAGTATACCCACTTCCTCCTCAGTGACATACCCATCTACCCAGTATACTCCCACCTTACCAACTACCACTACACCACTGCCTCTCACCCTTAAAAGGTGCAAAATGATTTAGTCCGCCCCTGCATGAGGATTTCACTCTAAATGCTGCTAAGGCTGAGTACATGACTGCCAAAGCACCAGCTTACACTGTCGTGTCTTTTTGTAAGAAAGGGAAATCGTTGTCCCAGAAAATACAAGAAAGAAGGACAGGAAAAGGAAAGATAGCCAAATGACTTTGTGACAAAAAATCCAAAAGGTGTGTGAGAGAGACATGGATCAAGAGAAGAAGGGTGGGGGGCCCACAGAGACTGCTTATGCATAGGGCCCAGAATTTGATACTATGCCCCTGAGTGCAGTTTAAGTATAGAATAGCAGAAAATGGAGATACTCAAGTAAAGAACAAGTACCTTACATTTTTCTAAGGTACAGTATTTAGTTACTGTCAAACAGCAGTGTACTTTCACCAAAATAAAGTTGAGTCCAACCTGATGTATTGCCAATTATTCTGCTCTGTAGTAGCACCACCATGACCACATGAGGGCAATATCGGAACTATACTAAGTGGTATCTTTAAATTTAGAGGCTATTTACATATGTGGAACAAAAATAATGTGAGCTGTTATGTTTAACGACTGGAGGCTGAGATAATACTGAATTGGTATTAAGGATAATTTTATTGAATAATTATACTATAAACTGTGAGATGAGAAGCTTCTTTGAAAAAAGTTTTTTTTCTTCATGATGGAGGGAGGTGAATTAAATTAATGATTTGTTTATGTTATTAATGAATAATGGTTTCATAATCAGTTAACTTTGATATGAATTATAAGCCACACAATAAATGTTACTGCACTGTTTTGTGAGGTAGCCTTGCTACCTGCCATCAGACAAGCTGAGTTAATGTTATTCCCTTATGAACAAGTAATACTGTCTGTACGTCAGCCTATACTGAACAAAAGTTTAAAGACAAAACCTTTTTTTTTGCCCTTTTATTTTTTTTTTTACAGGTTTAAATTAAAGATCTGAGACTTTTTTTCATACAGATATATTTCTCTCATATTTTGGTCACAAATGTGTTAAAATCAGTGTCATTGAGCACTTCTCCTTTTCCAAGATATTCCATCCCCCTGACAGGTGTGGTATAAGATGCTGATTAAACAGCATCATAACTACACAGGTGTGTCTTGAGATAGTAGCAATAAAAGGTCACTCTAAAATATGCAGACTGATCACACAACACAATGCCACAGATGTCATATGTTCTGAGAGAGCATACCATTGGCATGCTGATTACAGGAATGTCCACTAGAGCCATTGCCTGTCAACTGAACATTCATTTTACCACCATAAGATGTTTCCAGTGTTGTTTCCATGTATTTAGCAGTACATCCAACTGCCCTCACAACTGCACAAGTCAGTTAGGATGCAAATTGCTGTAAGGTTAAGACCCTGGTGAGGACGATAAGCATGCAGATGAGCTTCCCTGCTGCGT
The DNA here is from genome assembly GCF_006386435.1 of Epinephelus moara. Lineage (NCBI taxonomy): Eukaryota > Metazoa > Chordata > Actinopteri > Perciformes > Serranidae > Epinephelus > Epinephelus moara. Next base: position 44,054,870 of record NC_065510.1, read on the forward strand.
TTTCTGGCAGTTTGTGCAAACCAACTGTTGCATCAACTGTTTGGGTGGCAGGTCTCAGACAGTCTTGCAGGTGAATAAACCAGATGTGGAAGTCCTGAGCTGGTGTGGTTACATGTGGTCTGTGGTTGTGAAGCTGGTTGGATGTACTGCCAAATTAATGGAAACATCATTGGAGACATCTTGTGGTAGTGAAATGAACATTCATTTCACGAGCAACAGCTCTGGTGGACATTCCTGCTGTCAGTGTGCTAATAGCACACTCCCTCAACATCTGTGTCATTGTGTTATGTGACAAGAATGCACATTTTAGAGTCTCCTTTTATTGCGACCATTCCAAGACACACCTGTGTAGTAATGATGCTGTTTAATCAGCACCTTGATATACCACACCTGTCAGGTGGATGGGATATCTTGGAAAAAGAGAAATGCTCACAAATACAGATTAACATCTGTTATATCTATTAATTGGACGGATATAGTCTTAGATCAGGTGTCAAACTCGTTTTAGTTCATGGGTCACATACAGCCCAGTTTGATTGCCCGGTGGGCAGGACCAGTAACGCCATTGCATAAAACCTGTAAATAACATCTCCAAATGTTTCCCTTTCTTTAGTGTAAAGACATACAAGTACATTCTGAAAACAATCATTCATTTCCAAAAACAGATGATGAGCAGCCTTAGAGAAAAAAGTGCAATTTCAACAGTTTGCTTTTCCACATTCAGTCTACTACTCACTGTCATTACATATGCATTTTTCCATACATGCCCACTCCTGTGTAGTAGTACTGACACCACCACACCAAACTAAGGTTGCTGCTTTTTAGGAAGCAGGTTAAGTTATCCCTGCCTTACAAACTACATACAAATTAAACGTTTTGGAAGAGCCCTTGCAGTAGGGTTTCAACGATATTGTTTTTAGACAGAAGTCTAATAACGACTGTTTTGTAGCCTACTGAAGCTGCTTATTGACAACATTTTGCACAATGTTTAATATCTCTAAATATGACCCACAATAAGTATTCATTGTTATTTCAGAGAGGTGTATGCTGGTCTGAGTGGAAACGCCTCTGAAGCAGCATTTTACATGAAGTAGGCTAGTTAGTATTTAACTTGCTCCTGATACCTGGCACCTACATGCACCAATATAAGGTGTGCAGAGTGATCAGTGGTCTAGATCGGACCCTTTGGCGGGCCACTTTTGACCCACGGGCCGTATGTTTGACAACCTTGTCTCAGATTTAATCAGTTAACCCTGTAAAAAACAAAAGCGCTGCCTTTAGTAAGCTATAGATTTTAAAAACGCCCCGCCTCCGTGCTGCTCTCTTCCATGCTGTTCCCTTCTCGGCTGCTCGCCCCCGCCTCTTCCCCCCAGCGGAGAGGAAGAGCAGAGACAAGTGAACAACAAGCCAAGGCAGAGAAGATAGGAAATTGCATAGGTGGGTGTTTTCTTTTTCATTCAGAGTCCCGTCGCCCTGCGGTGGGCACTTTGTTTGTGCAGTTGTGAGGTCTTTGCTCGATCGCGCCGAGGTGATTTTTTTGTCTCATCTCAACTCACTTCTTGTCCGAGCTGCGGGTCGAGGTGTGGATCGTGTCAGCGCAGCAGCAGCAGCAACAGCTCTTGGCTAGGCCTGAATCCACCTCGCAATCACTTATGGACTTTGAAAAACAAGCCTAGCACTCTCCAGAATAGGTAATGGCCTGTCTTTTGGTGTGTCGTGCTCGGTACCGCTGGTTGGGGTTTGTTGTTGGTGGAGAGAGGAGTGACCTTTAATTTGGCGAACTTGGTTGTTGGAAACGCAGCGTTAGCAGGCTAGCTACCATAGCACAAGCTAGTTTAGCGAGCATTGGTGTATTCCATTTGTTAGCATGATGAATAACTTATCTAGAGTGAGACTTGGGAAAAGTTAAGTGAAACTTATAGATGCAGTTGAACTGGATGAGACAGCTGAGAATACAAATTATCCACTTTGCGTAACAAAAACTTGCTAACACAGCATTAGCAGTTTATTACATGAATGGACTGGTGTGTGGATGGCAGGTATAACGTTAAACATTACGTTAACCTTACATGTCGGGTCCTTTCTGTGTGCTGCCTTTAGACATCGAAGCAGCAAGGTTTTAGCAGACTTTTCCGCCACTTTTCCCCGACCTGGGGTGTATCCAGGACAGGTGAGAGTACACGGAAGTGACCGGGCCAACCTTCTAGGACTCAAAGTCCATTCTCAGCTTACTTATCAATTTCCTATTATGTATTGTACCTGAGCCGCCCACTCTCTGCGGACGGTGAAAGTACGTGGTGCTATTCAGATGATCATGCTTGCATGGCGTGTTTTTTTTTGGCATACTGCCTTTGACTTTTGTTCATTTTTGTGCGTTGAAAGTCCACTGTGTAAACCCACTGTTTAATGTTTCGGCAGCTGGCTTTTGATGTGGTCTGCCATGTAGAGGATGGAGACAGGAGGTGGTGGTGGTGGAGCAGCAGGGGGGGAAAAAAGCAAGAACCTGTTGTGTAGGTCTGGATGTGTAGGTGTGGTAAGGTGGCAGGCGTGTTTGTTGCTTGATCACTCAGTCTCTTGCGTTGAGGCTTGCTTAAGTCACCTTTTTGTCTTACAGTTGTTTCGTGTGCATGGATGGTGGATTATCTGGCTAAATCTGCGTTAGTGTATCACTCTTGTAGTAAGCTTGTAGTATTTGTCTTTAGTTTTCAAGTGTGACATTGCACTATAACAGCATACAGATCAACCTGAGACATGTTTGAGAGCTTGTCTAAAGTAACTGAATTGATTATTTGAGTTGGAATAGTCAGCTGATTGGTGGGTTTCGGTGCAGCATGGACATGCTTGTCATATTCCTCTAAATACCTTGCAGGCATGGCTGCTTTGACCTGCTGGAACAGAGATGAAGAAGATTGTGAACAAGTTTGGACATGCTGTTATCTTGGAAATGTCCCCTCTGTAATGTGTGAAAAGGAGGCGCAAAAAAAATCATGAATTAGAAATATCTTTTGCTGCCCCAGAATTTGTTCCTAGCCATTTTGTTTGTGGGGGCTTAAGTCCTGCCGTTTAGCCAGTTGTTTTAACCAGGGCTATCATTTGTAAGCCTCTGTAATGACGGGCTTTCAGAGCACACCATGGGTGTGTCCCTCTGACACACAGAAGCTGGGGTTTTCTTTTATATGCTCCTCCTCTCTCTCTCTCTCTCTCTCTCTCTCTCTCTCTCTCCCTCTCCCTCTCCCTCTCTCTCTCTCTCTCTCTCTCTTACTGTTTCCCCAAACTCACACTTTATCTCCCTTCCTCCCTCTACTTCCAACCGTTACACCTGCAGTCTGTTTTTATTTGAATGACGACCACGTCAGTTCAATTTCCAATGCAGGGGAGGACATGTGAGATGTGTTATAGTAACCACAGTGAAATCAAAATGCACAGATTTCTAAACTGTGAAATGAAACTGTGGCACAGTACCTTCCCTCTGTACTGGTGGTTAACTTCTTGGAAAGGTTGAGTGTCAGTTAGCACTTTCATGGTCCTCACTGCAGCAATTTAACCTACTTCTTTGTTAAGTGGTGGTCACATTCTGATTACAGATCATTAGTGGTATAGTGTTACCAACTGCTGGATATTGGCGCTTAGTTCATTTGGCCACTTTTGGCAAAATTGCTCAATTTTTCATTTGTTATTATATAGTTTGTTATGGAGTCCGTGATTCCCCTGTGACACTTAGAAATGTTTGCGTAACTGTTCTTGGATGTTGTTTTATGAGGCTCTGGTGGCTTTCAGTTGTCTCTTTGTCTTTAACGTTACACGGCTTAGCTTTCTCTCACATGCATTCTTCCTACTTTTCTCTGTGCTGTCTCAAGTGCTGACATAGATTGGTCGTGTTGCTGCGGGACGTGGCGACTTTAACTTTTAAATGTTTACACAGCACGTCTTTCTGTTCAACGCCGCCGTACCTGAATCCAAAGTATTGCCATATAATAGACGTTGCGTTTTTTTTCGCCACCAACTCAGCCTGTTCATGGTCGTGCTCATGCTCTTCTTCAGCGTCTGTGTTGGTCACTGCTGAACGCCGGCTGGTCACCTGACCATACGTGCTGCACACACCAGGATAGCTTGTGGGCGTAATGTCAACAAACTCCACACACTACAGGAGAGGCAGTCACGTTCACAGGCACACACGTTAACATTTATTTACATTAAATTGCAAATGGTAGCCTTTTATGCAGTTATGTGATCGCACAGCCTGACATCGTGATTGCGATTAGATTAATCGTGCAGCACTACGTATTGGTGTAGAGAGTTGGGGCTGTTTGTCTCAGCCAGCAGCAAAGTTTGAAGTATGTTAAGTGTCAAACTAAGTTAGTCTACATACAGACAGCTGTCATTTGAGCTTATTAGTAACAATTGGCTATCATCTGAACTAGCGTGCTGTCCTTGTGTAAGACATAACGTTAGTGTCGGTGGATGAGAGATGGGTGGACGGAGCGTATTGAATATTGCTTTCTACATGTTTACATGTTCATGCTGCTGAACACATGTATTGATAAAGTATTGGCTTCTTACACACTAAGGATTAATGTCACTTACAGTAACGAGTGTAGCTGCCGTCAACTCCAGTCATTTTCAAGTTCAGCCGCTTGGCTGTTCACAGGTTACCGTGTCGCGTCGGTGTGTATGTGGAGGAGTTCAGCGTTGGCAGAAAAGAACCGATAATGTCAGTGCTTATCAATACTATGGTCTCTGATAATTTAGCCCCGGGGCTAATTTAGTACCGGGTGTCAGTACCCATCCTTAATCAAAACACAAACGAAGTGAAGCTTGTAGAAATCAGCACACAGCCCCGCCCCTCAAGAATTCCGGGTAATCTGAAAAGTCCTACCCCCTACTGGGTACTTTTTCCAGGGTAAATATGGGGTTGAGACAGAGGTTTTTCAAAATTCCAGGTAACTGATAAAAGTTCCTGCGGTGGAAAAGGGGCTACTGTGTCAGCAGCTGTCCTTGCCAAAGAGCAGTGTGAAAGTCAGGCGCTTACTCTGCAGCAAAGTCTGGGCACCAAAACATCCCCAGAAGTACACTGCACAGCACACTGACAAGCAAAAAAAAAAAAACGACGCAAGGGGCAGCCCTAGAAGCCACACTGTGGTAACGTGCAGAATGTGTCTCATTATCTTGCAGGACTAAGCAGGGCCGTCTCTTAAAAAGACATCGTCTGGATGGCGGCATATATTGCTCCAAATCCTGTTTGTACCTTTCAGCATTCATGATGCCTTCACAGATGTGTGTAGTTACCCATGTTGCCATGGGCACTAACACACCCCCATACCATCAAAGATGCTGGCTTTGAACTTTGAGCTGGTAACAGTCTGGATGGTCCTTTTCCTCTTGTCTGGAGGACCCAATGTCCATGAGTTCTAAAAACAATTTGAAATGTGGACTCGTCAGACCACAGCGCACTTTTCCACTTTGTGTCAGTCCATCTCAGATGAGCTCAGGCCCAGAGAAGTCTGCAGTGTTTCTGGATATTGTTGATATGTGGCTTCCACTTTACATGGTAGAGTCTTAACTTGCATTTGTAGATGCAGCGAGGAACTGTGTCTTATTGTCAACGATTTTCCAAAGTGTTCCTGAGCCCATGTAGTAATATGCTTTGTACGGTCATGATGGTTTTATATGCAGTGCAGCATGAGGGATCAAAGACGTGGCCATTCAGTTATGGTTTTCAGTGTTGCCCCTTGTGTGCAGAGATTTCTCCAGATTCTCTGAATCTTTTGATGATATTATGGTTCATAGATGGTGAAATCCGTACATTTCTTTCAGCTGTGCTTTGAGGATGCCTCTTTCATACCTATTTATGATGCTATCATTTGTCACCACTTCACCTGTTTACCTGTGGAATTTTCCATACAGGGTTCTTTTGGGCATTCAACAACGTTCTCAGTCTTTTGCTTTTTTTGGAACATGTAGCAGGCATCAAATTCAGAGTGTGTTCATATTTATGAGAAATGATCTTGTATTTGTGCTGTATTCAATTGAATATAGGTCAAAAAAGGATTTGCAAATCATTGCATTCTGTTTTTATTTATGTTTTACAGACTGTACCAACTGTTTTGGAATCAGTGTTGTAGATTGGCAGAAATATAACAAACCACATTTTTGCTAATCTATGAATAATTTAAGTTAATTTGCAAGCAAAATGACCCAACATTTTCTGGTTCTAGCTTTTCAAATGTGAGGTTTTGCTTCTTTTTGTTTGTCCATATCATTGTAAATTCAATATCTTCTTACTGTTGACAGGACAAATCAGGCAATTTGAAGATGTCACATTTGGCTCTGGGAAATTGTGATGGGCAATTTTAGTCTAACTTCCTTTAATGTACTAAACAATTATTCTCACAAACCGTCGAATATTCAGTAATGAAAATCATTAATTGCAACCTTATTTGAGACAATATTTTAGATGACATCATGTCTCTTTATTGTTTCACTCAGCTAGAAGATTTTTTTATTACCTAACTAATGCTGCATTTAACAGTTTGAAAAGACAACATAAATCTTTATTGTGATATTAAAATGACTGAAAACCCGCAGGATTTACAGCCTCCCATCAATATTATATCCATTTACAGTCTAGGTGACCATATACTTATTAGGGAGTGCTCTGTTTTTTTTTTCTTTTTTTCTTTTTTGCTGTTTTGCTCTCTGAGTTGTTGCCTGCATGTTTCCTTCCTCACCAACAATAGTAGACAGCTGGACTCTCAGAGGTCCCTGAAAAGTCTGTGTAGAGTGTGAGTGTGGGTGGGCGTATGTGCATGTGCGCTCTCTGCAGCCACCACACCGTAGGCCACATGGGAGGGAGAGGGTTCATGGTTTCAAGTCAGGGCGGCAAAGGCGGTAGTATTTGGATGTGGGCCAAGGCTAACACACAAAACACACACACACACACACACACACACACACACACACACACACACACACACACACACACAGAGGCCAAATCTCTGTGTGACCATTCAAATGAGGCTGAGTCAGCGGAGCAGTTGGCCAAGCCACAACGGCATTTTACCATAGCTTTGCCTCAGCAGTGTGAGTATGTGCGCGTAGACTGGAACATTATGCATGTCAGTCTGCCATAACCACCAGTGACTAAGTCCTGAATTGATAGCATATGATAATGAGGGAATACACTGTAGTCACAGTACTCAGTGGGTACTGGGTGATAGACAGATTAACTGGCTGTGAGTGTGTACTTCCCAAAGTTTTCAGTAGCCCCTTTTACACTGCTTCTTCAAGGCGGGAAATTCACACTGTTATGCTGCCTTGCTGTTGTGTATAAAAGGTACAATCGCGGAATGGGGGGCAGAGTTGTCTCACCTCTGAGATGGGAACGGTGGCAGTAACAGCACCAAAATGACATCTGTATAAATGGGACAGCTGGCAGGATGGGATTGTGGCAGCACGGGTGTGACAATGACAATGTGTCATGCATGCGACTCACCATGGGAGATTTAAAAAGTAGGTGTTAACAGTTAGCGGCTAACTCAAAGAAAAGAAAAGAGTGGACGAACATGTCTGCAAATTGGGAAAACACTGGGGTCCGGAAGCTCCATAACTTCCGAGCAGAGAACGAGATCAGCCTACATATTACAGACTGTAAAAGATTGCCATGTAGTGCCATTGTTATTGTTTATAAAGCGCTGCTGACGCGTATATAATATGTCACATTAGAGGCCAACACTCTTGTGTTAAATGTCACGCCTGTCACACCTCTTTTGATTCTGCAATACCACCATGTTGTCTAAAATCACAGACTGTAGCGGCATGATGCTGCCATAGTTTGGTTCTGTGTAAAAATGCAAAGGTGGTATGAAGAAGGGACTTAGTAGTGGCTAGTGCTGCACGATTAATCTAATCGCAGTCGCAATCGCGATGTCAGGCTGTGCGATCACATAACTGCATAAAAGGCTGCGATTTGCGATTTAATGTAAATAAATGTTAAGGTGTGTGCCTGTGAACGTGACTACCTCTCCTGTAGTGTGTGGAGTTTGTTGACATTACGCCCACAAGCTATCCTGGTGCGTGCAGCCGGCATGCAGCAGTGACCAACACGACGCTGAAGAAGAGCATGAGCACGACCATGAACAGGCTGAGTTGGTGGCGAAAAAAACGCAACGTCTATTACATGGCAATAGTTTGGATTCAGGTACGGCGATGTTGAACAGAAAGATGTGCTGTGTAAAAGTTTAAAAGTTAAAGTCGGCACGTCCCGTGGCAACACGACCAGTCTATATCAGCACTTGAGACAACACAGAGAAAAGTAGGAAGAATGCATGTGAGAGAAAGCCGAGCCGTGTAACGTTAAAGACAATGAGACAACTGAAAGCCGCCAGAGCCTCATAAAACAACATCCAAGCACAGTTACGCAAACATTTGTAAGTGTCACAGGGGAATCACAGACTCCATAACAAATGAAAAATTGAGCAATTTTGCTCGGTTTCGGCCCACTTGACATGCTGCTGTGTTGTGCTATGGCGTGCTGGAATTTGTCATTTACGTGACAACGCCTGAATGCAACACAGGGTCGCTCGCTGTGTGTACAGTTCCGTGCTGCGCTGCTGTGTGAGCACCTGTGCTCTGTCTGTTGATGGCCATTGACACTGTAGTGTCTGTCCATAACAATAACTATGTCAGGTCAGTGCCTAGGGATGTCACGATTATAGATTTACTTGATACGATTATTGTCAGAGAAATAATCACGGTTTTACGATTATCACGATTATTATGCATTAATTAATTTCACACTATAAATGTGTAAAATCACATGAACTCTCCTTATAGATCTTTAAGTTTCATTTATTTCCATGTGCTCCTGCTTTTTCTTTTATCTCTCAACACAACAGTGATGGTTTTAAGTACATGTGGCGACTATTTTGTTCATGTATGAAAATGTTGTAGCCGTACAACCGGGCTTGGTAAAGTTGGAGTGTTTTTAAGTTGATGTAAAAATAAACGATGAGCATTTGTGAAATCCCGCACTCGTCTTCATCCATACTTCATCACTTGGAGACGCCGCTTGTGTAACTTTGTTTTCGTTCCGTGCGAATTGTGCTGACCTACTGTATATGGTTCCGCGTCGCCGCATAATCTTTGGTGACGGTGTTGAGGAATCTTTACGAATAATTAACCGTGGCGTTTTAAATCGCGGTTAATAGTGAAATCAAGTAATCGTGACATCCCTATCAGTGCCCCCCTAATATAATTTAGGGGAAACACTGAATCAAGCAAAAAGACTCATGATATCATTTATTTATTATATTGTATATTGTAATTATATTGTAATTGCAATCGCAAATCATGATATTGTCCACCATAATTGCAATCGCACATTTTTATTAAATCGTGCAGCACTAGTAGTGGCCCTATAGGGCCATCTCTGTGTAAAAAGGGCTAATTAGTACTGGACACTGATAGTGTGTATGTGCATCTGTGTCGTGTGTTGGCTCAGAATGGTAAGTGGCTTAGCAGTGTAATTCCAGGGCTATCCCATTAGTAGATACGATTTGGCGTTGCTGCTAATGGCCTTACAATAGATTAATGACTAATGCCCAGGCTTGAAGTGCATAAAGCCATTAAAAACTCTCTCACCAGCAACTGCTCCCTGCCACAAGAATGTCAGTGGCGGGACTTGGATAGCTGTAGAGGTTGTGTGGGTCTGCCTGTCTGTTTGCCTGAAGGCACAAGAGACAGTCTTCCTCTGTGCTCTCAAAGAAGTGTTGATGTTTTGACAGAGCCACAAAGAATAACCCACACTGTGTTATCTATACGTATCTGATATATGGTGTCAGCTCTCTATTGCCAAGTTAAAATCATGGTCCCCACTTTAAAACTTGATGGCTGCTATGGGCAACGTTCATGACACTACAAACATTAATTTGTAGCTTTGCTGCCACGTCCAGTTCCCTGTTTGCCTCTTGTGTTTAGGATCTCAGCAAATACCTGTTGAGTTAAGTCGAGTTTAAGTTTGAATGCATTATTAGCTTTACAATTTGGTCACAAATTCCCACTTGAGATCATGTCAGACCATCTCTCAATTTGTGAGCATTATCCACTAAAGAAGCACTTTGTCGGTTTGTGGTTGGATGCCCTGATTGGTATAGAGAGAGTAATGTAGCCCACTCTCCCTTTTCAGGTTTGAAGTGTTTGGCTGGGAAAAAAACTTTGGTGTGAGAGATGGATGAGGGCAGCATGATGAAAGAGTGAAGGGCTCCCTTATTAGGACAGCTTCTAACAGATGAGACAGGATGTGACACGCAAAATCTCTGTGGAATTTATGATAATGGTGGTGAATGTTTCTGTTTGTGTGGTTCCTGTGTTTCTCTCCACACGTGTGTTTTTTTGCCTCCACACAAATGGAAATAAACAAGGCAGCATTAATTCACCAAAACTCGCAAAGCTCTTCTGGGCATTCAAGGATAGAGCCAACGTCAGCCACACACTCTTGCTACCTTTATTTAGTCTCTGACCCACATACACAATCACTCACCCTCACACAGATGTGCGCACACACTCACACTGGCAGTTGTGCTCTCTCGTAATACAGGAGTCTTTGTTCGCTCAGTCAGTCCTGTGTGTGCAGATGATGAGCAGATTTGATCTACATGAGTCAGTTAACTTTGAAGTAGAAAATGGTTTTTGCCCTGGTTTGGAGATGAGCCATGCTTATGTCATCTCGTTATTAGACAGACACTGTTGAATTTATCCTCCCCAGATTCCTCATTCCTCCCTCACCAGTGTCTCCTGCCAGCAAGTCTGAGAAAAGTGACTTTGTCGTTGTTATAATTTGGGCTAGAGTGGCGTTCACCGATTATCATGCCTCTGTAATTTAGGCTTAGGTCATCTGTGGCATCTGCTTAAGCTGCAAAATTCCAGGTTGACAATTTAAAACCAACTGGCTTCCTTTTTTTCTTTGATGTTTAGTATCCTAATACTGTGAAGGCATGTTTCTGTTTGCTGCACTGGTATCACTGGTATTTGTAATCGATTGCTTCCACAATTAGCTGTCATGTAAGTCAGGTAGCTACATCTTTTGGAATGCATGTTGTAGTATTTTGTGTTCCCTTGAAATGTGTGGTATGAAGCACTCACTTTATCTCTGAATAATCATTAAATTCACCTTGCTAGGAAAGCTTGTGGCTGTTCTTTTGACACTTACGTTACCACTGTCCATATTGTGGCAGGTCTTTATACATCAGTAAATTATAATCATGAAATAAAAAGATGTTTTGTTGCGTTTTCATCTTTACTAGGTAACAGATATGACGGTAAATTTTTTTTTTTTTTTATAATATATAAATAAAAGGATGAACGTTTTCTTGCATGTTTTCTCAGTGCATGATTTGATAAAGTAAATCTATCAACACACCTTCAGTTTCAGTATGACAGACGGGGGGGCTGTTATATTGACAGCAGTCAATATAACAACTGAACAATTATTTGAACTGTACAGTGAACTAAACATCAGAGCATTTCTCCATCATCTTCACCACCCTGGGAGCATTTAAAAAAAGGCAGATATTTTTGTCTGCCTTTGAGGTGGTTGACGCAACATATTTTCTGATGCGCTCTCGCTGTCCACTGGTGGGAGAGTGCTCACCTGTGTGTGTGTGCGTTAATATAAGTAACATAAGGCTATTTAGTTTGTTTTAAAAAAAGGACAAGGTATAGACCTGTTCTATAGGAAAGGTGACCTTATTTGACTTGTGTGGTGATTTGGGGCTATAAAGAAAATAAAATTGAATAACATTACCTTGACCTTCAAGGGGGGGCGGGAGTGCCTTAATATAATGGTAAGGGACACAGCATAACTCAGACCCAGCAGCCAGACATTTCTCTATTATCTGTTTAGGAGCGGCTGAGATTGTCACCAAAGTGAGTATAGCTGGTCCACCCTAACAGTCAACTGTAACAGAACCTGGTCAGGTTCCATTGTGAGGCTAACTTGGCTTGCTAACTTTGGGGCTATCTTCCTTCACTTTAATCAGCAGATGACAAGCAAGACATGGAAGCTTGGCTCAGGTCTTGAAGAGTTTTAGCATATATTCACAAATAGACGTGAGTGTACACACATTGCATCTATGTTTAACTTCATACTGTCTGATCCGGTCGCTGCAGCGTCACTATACCAGTCACCATCACACATGCTCTCCATCTCTTGCTCTCTCGACTGCACACTTGCTCCTCACACAACCTGGCACCAAAATGTGGCACCGAAAACCTGCATCATGATTCGGTCTTTTAGGTGCCATTCGTATATGAACCAGTGCCATATTGGCATCAGGTTGCGGTACCCAACCCCAGAAATGCTAAGGTGCATGTTCGTATGGGTTATATATGGTTCTAAAGGTACTTTACCTGAAGTTTTTGGTGGAAATGCTGCTTAAGACTTGTTGAAAATATATCAGTGTGATTGATAATTGTGGTCACAATATTGAGCACAATAATGAAAATTTTATTTTTTGCTCTCATTATGCAGCCCTTTTTGTCTTTAACAGTAATATCAGGAAGCTGTCCCCTTGACTGATTTTCTTTTTGGTTGCTTTTAATATATCTTTTTTTCCCTAGAAAAGCTATTTGACGCTTACGTTAGCATTATTTGACTCTGGATCATTGATTGAAATCCTAAAAAAGTCATTGACCAATTTTTATGTCTTTTCCTGCAATTTTCAATCTAATTTAAAATGCCATCCATATCATAACTTTCAGAGTATAATAACTAGCAATGTAGAAAGTGAGAAAAATGAGACCTGCCACACCCTTAGTCAAATTTAGTGTAACTGATGACGTCTCTTGATAACACCTCTGAATGCTCTCACACTTGCACTTGTCTCCCGTCTCCTTCCTCACTTTCTCTGCATCCTTAAATGAAGAAGTGCTAACAAGCTCCTGATGCTGCAGCTGAAAACATGCTGTAATTGTGTTATGCCATGTATCTCACCTCTATCTTTAAGCCTGCGCAACAGAAGGCGAAGAAATGCTCTGTAAAAGTGACAGCAGTTTGCTTCTATCCCTGCTCTGCTGATGCTGGTCCCACCTTGAATTTGCACTGAATAATCACTTTTGTAGATAAATCCTCATGTAGCACACTCTTTCTGTGTGCCTGCTGTTAATCCTCACAGTGTTTCTTGCTCTTGTTCTGTCTGTAGTCACATTTTCTCTGTACCTCGTCCTTCATCTCCTCTTTTCTCTTGTTCTCTGTCTTGCCTCATTTATCTTACTTTGCTTTGCCTTCTTGTGTCAGCTCCTACTAATTATTAACCTCTAAATTTTAACTTTATAAGCATGTCTGAGTGTGCATTCCCAGAAGTGCAAGGTGCCAGGGCCCCTCTGCCTTTATATCTGTGTATGTGGGTGATTCAGCCTCGCTCTATGTTTGTGCTTCGATGAAATCCCGGTGTTGGTTGAATCACTTCTACTCGTTGGTGTTGATCTTGTCCTGTCCTGTCCTGTCCTGTCCTGTCCTGTGCTCTGCTCTCAGTGTGTGAATGGAGCAGTGTGCGAGTACAGCCTCCCTGCTGGCCTCGGTGCGGGAGCAGGAGAGGCAGTTTGAGATGCTGAGCCGAGCTCTGGAGGAGGAGCGGAGGTCGTGTGCCGGCACCCTGCCCCGCCCCCTCCCCAACATGCAGGTAACACAGAAAAAGCCCCGCTTCTGTTCCCTCCCACCGCCACGCACATTTTCCATCGAAAAACCCCTTGGATTCACCCTTGATCACAGCGAGTGCATCCATTGTCATCTCCATGGTCACCTCCATCCTATCTGTGTTGACTGGCTGGATGGCAGCGGAACCTAAACCAAACCTGAGAGGGAAAAAAAAAATACCTCCTCGGTAGGTTTTAGTCAGGTTGGAGTGTTGAAGTACACTTCAATCAATCAATCAAAGAACATGCAGTAAAAAAAGGGAGCGAAGTGCCTTCCAATACAGCCTTCCTGAGGAGGAAATTTATACCCTCTGTTGCTCCACAGCTTTTGATCACACTTTTTTCCCGTTTTTCACTGGTTCCTCAGTCACTGTCACCATGTCACCAGTCACTGTCACCATGTCTCATTCAAAATAAAGTCCTCCCATCATCATCCCATCCCTCCACCAATCAAGCTTCACAACTCAGTTTAACCCATCATGTTTGTCTTGACTTGTCCATGCGAGTTTGCATGCAGAGCAATGTCTTTGATGATATCTGATATTGAGCTTTTCCTGAAACACTGTTTGTAGTTCAGCCAGTTGGTTTATTTATAATTAGTTGTATGTATTTCTGGTGTAAGGAAGACGCCCCTCAGCTGCTTTTTCAGGGGGTCAAAGTCCATTAACTCGGACAAGGGTCTAGTCAGACCTGTTTCATCAGCTGTAAAATCTTGGTAAAATCCTGATCACTGAGTCTGTTTTATAGCTTAAGTGTGTTCCGCTGTTGGCTTACTCACCCTCTTTATCATACGTGAGTCAGTTACCTGGTTCAGAGGCTGCTGAGTGACTTCATGCTCTGAGTTTACCTCACAGACAGACACGCAGGCACACACACCCTCTCTAGCTCATTCTTTCGCTTCCTTATTGAGTCTCTCTCTCTCTCTCTCTCTCTCTCTCTCTCTCTCTCTCTCTCTCTCTCTCTCTCTCTCTCGGCCCTGAGGCAACCTTTGAAACACTCTAAAACAACTGGCCTCTCACTCTCTCACTTTCCCTTTTCCATTCTTACATTTGGGCATGCAGTCCCAGCTAATTCTAGTGACTGATTAGGAGCAGAAATAAGGAAGAGTGTGTTTTCTAGTGAGAGCAAGACAGAAATGTAGCCTGTGCTGGTTCTTATCTCTGCTGTGTGTGTTTACATAGCCCAAAGGCTTAGGCATGCCTCTGCCACTCTCCCAGACAGTGCAACACGAGCTCAGTCTTAACTGACAGGTTCCCACACGCTCACATCTGCCTGGCACTTTCTACTGTTCTCTCTGATAGAGCCCTTATCTGAACTAAAGACTGTGGTCATTTGCTTAAAGTCTTGTTTTTCTGATCTAGGCTGAGTGGCACCTTAAAAGGCTGTCATTGCTCCTCCTGCAAGTATTATTTTGGCCTTCAGCAAGATATTTCTGTTTATGTTTTTTAATGTAAAAAAAAGTCTGTCAGCATGAGACAGCTTTATCCCATCTCTGAATCACTGTTGAGCAATTCACCCCCTGGCTGTGCCCCCATAGTAGTGGAGATAAGGCTGCAGAGATGGCAGGAGAGATACATAGCGCTCCCCCTGTGTTTGGAATGGGAAGTGCACCACACCCATCACCACTCTTGGGCAGGCAATGCTGGTGCTTTTGACTTATAAGAGAGAAGTTTGTCTCTTTGTTTATGTCTTTCTGTGGCTCATTATTAATTTCATTGCCAATTATATCATCTGTTAACTGCATTATCACCATTCATCATTCATGTTTGTTTGATGAGTAAGTTCCATTTGGTTGTTTGTGTTCAGAGGTGAAGAGTGCATAAAGTAAAGCATCTGTGTTTATGCTCATGATGTTAACATACCTTCCAGAGTTATCTACAAACACAAGCGCTCTACTGTTACTTGATTTTTGAAAAACATCATGCTTGTTTATTTCCATTTGGGCTGTCATTACCTTCTTGCATCAATGTAATGCAACACATAAAAAACTGAGTACGTTTTTATAAAAAAAAAATTCCCACAGCACTTAAAATGCTTGAGCTTCAGCACATACAGATTCATCTGAATTATGATTCAGATGAAAGTTGATTACTGTTACTTCTTTCACTTTCTTGCCTTTGCGCTGGAGACGGCTGCAGCTGGAGGCATTATGTTTTCAGGTTGTCTCTCCATCTGTTTGTCCCATTCTCGTGAACGCTATATTTTAAGAACACCTTGAGGGAATTTCTTCAAATGTGGCACAAATGTTTACTTGGACTTAATGATGAACCGATACGTTTTTTTGGTGGTCAGAGGTCAAGGTCACTGCAACCTTGCATCTGTCTCATTCTTGTGAAGGCGATATCAAACACCTTCAGGGAATTTTTTTTTCAAATTTGGCACAAACGTCCATTTGGATTCAGCGATGAACTGATTACGGAAGGTTAAGGTCACTGTGGCCTTATGTGTTTAATGTTTGTGAACATGACATTTCAAGAGGGCATTGAGGGATTTTTTTTTTTCAAATTTGGCACAAACATCTGCTTGTACTCAATGACAAACTGATAAGAATTTGGTGATCAAAGGTCAAAGTCACTGTGACCTTGCGTCTATCTTATTTCCTGAATGCGACATCTCAAGAAGGCCTCAAGAGAGTTTACTCAAATTTGGACTCAAGAATAAACTGACTAGATTTTGATGGTCACAGGTCATTGTGATCTCACAAAACCTGCTTTTGGCCATTACTCAAGTATTCACACGCTAATTGCGACAAAATTTTATACAAATGTTTAACAGGATAAAATGATGACATTTTATATCCAAAAGGTCAAAGGTCAACTTCACTGTGACATCATAATGTTCTGCATAAAACACTTATCTGGCCATTATTCAACGTCATAACTCAAAAACAAAAAATAGAGACATTTGGTCAGATACTGAATTGGTGAGTAATCTTGGGTGTCCACCTTACAATTGTGCTGATTGTATAGATCTTCTGTGCTGCTTGGTAGAAGATGTGTGTGAAGCATCCATGTTTTCACAGACATAGATGTAAACTGTAAGAGAAACGTGACTGGTTCACAGAGGCATACAACCACAGGGCAGTAATTCTAGCTTTCATATATGCTCAGTACTGTTCATGAGTAGCCTGTCACTCTTGATGGCTGTAAAAGTTCAACTGCTCAGTTAATGTTGTGGTGTGTGTATGTGTTCGTAAATGCATATCTATCTTTTTATTTTGAGCAGTCTGTCTGTCTCTGTCTCTCTGTCTGTGTTGGATCTTCTAACATGTATGTTTTCCTCCCTGCAGAACGGCCGCATTACTTGTGATGCAGACATAGAGAGGCTGACACTGAACGAGGGTTATATCAACGGGACACATCACGTAGGTGTCTTTCCGATTCCTCTCTTTGAGCTGTTGTATTGTTAAGAGAGTTAACCCAAAGGATATCCCTTGTGAGACCTACATTTCAGTTTTTCTCTGAAATTTCTATGTGTATGCAGTTCAGGATGGAGCCTGGCCAGGTGGTGCAGGAGACATACACAGTGGAGGAAGATCCTCAGGAGGCACCACCTGTTGTCTCTGTGGAGACCAGTGAAGATGGGACCACACGGCGCACAGAAACTACGGTAACTTGCTTAGTGTGCAGTTGACCGCATCAAGTGACAACAACAGCAGAACAGTTTTGTGTTACAGTAGCTTGTCAGTTAGGATTCTTTGAGACAGCTCCTTTCAGATTGTATCTCTGGATTAACTTGAAAGTGTAAGCGACATCATAAATATTAACTGTTGAATCATGTGTCCTTTCTCCCTTTATTTGTCCTGTAAGGTAAAGAAAGTAGTAAAGACCACCACCACTCGCACAGTCATCCCCTCTGTGTCAGACACACTTTCCCTGGATGGTGGGGGTTCAGTGACCGGTATGGGGGGCTACACTGCACCCATGGTCTACAGACCGGGACCTGGAGGGGGTGTGCCCATGGACTACCCCACTCGCACTGTGCCTCGCAACTACCACTACGGACCACCAGGGAGTTACGAGGAGTACCGCACTGGACCCCCATCTGAGACCTATGCGAGCCTTAGCAGGGGAACTCACATGGATAATCGCTACAGGTATAGTCTTTGTTGAAACTCATGTCAGCACAGTCGATCTAGGATTAAGGCCATTGTGACAGGGTAGACATTAAGTTTACAATTGAAATGAATAATCTAGCCAAAATTTCCATCTCCTCCTATATTCACGCTTAATTTCCCTGTCCCTCCCCTCTCCAGACAAGTCCATCCAGATGGTTACAGTACCCTGGATCCAAGCTACAGAGCCCCCAGCCGGAACCAGCTGGACCCCTATGCGGCTCAGCCACAGGCATGTTTCATTGTCATTGTATTACTTGCTTTTAACACGGTTTGAACTTGGTCTGCTGACATTTCAAGATTCACCTGCTAAATGTGGTATTTTGCTTCCATGCTGTGTGTAAATAATTAAATAGGATTACAGGAGTACACACATTTACAAGCCATAGCATAAGTTTGCCACAGCATTTGGCCTGTAGCTTCTATTATTTTGGATCCTGTCCCTGTCTAGGTTGGGCGTATGGGAAGTGCCATGGAGCTGTCCTCCATTCCGAGGTTTGTCCCAGAGCCGTACGGTCTGGAGGATGATCAGCACAGCATGGGCTATGATGAACCTGACTATGGCATGGGACACCCAGTACACTATGGCACTGTACCCCGCAACCACCATGCATTCCCACATGGGCCCCCACGCAGGACTGGGTAAGTTGAATATTTTTAGAGTGACTCATCTGTGTTTTAGGAATGAGTAACATCTAGATATATGTTATGTGTGTATGCATTGTAGATGGTGTCTTCATCATAATATCATCATAATGTTCCTTCCACAATCATCATATATATATATTTTGTTTCCAAATCACCACTTTTATGATCAACTACAGGGAAACCTCTCTTTTCCACCCTTCCTTTCTGTTTGTATACGTGTTGGTAAAAATATGTTCATTCACATATGTTCTCCTCCTCCCTCCCCAGGAGTTACGAGGGCACTTTAGATGGCGACATGAGCGGTCCAGGAGACATGTACTATTGGGGAGGAGGAGCACCACTGGCCCAAGGTGAAAGAGGTAGCATGGCTTCATTGGACAGCACTCTAAGGAAAGTTCCTGGCCCCGGTGGCTGGCGTCAACCAGAATTGCCAGAGGTTATCGCCATGCTCAACTACAGGCTGGACCCCGTCAGGAGCAACGCAGCTGCATACCTGCAGCACCTCACATATAAGAATGATAAAGTAAGTGATGCAAGCATATATTTATATGCTATAGCTGAAGCTTGCACTCAGTGTAATGTAGACTAGAATACGCATTAATTTAAAGCAATTAGTTGAGGAATGCAGGGGTCAAAATGACATCTCTCATGAATAAAGATGATTAGTCATGTGTTTTGTAGGAATGGTTTAGGCCCGATCACACGGAAAGTGTTTTTTCAGGTTGCAAAACGTGAAGTGCACTGCATTGCCTTTTTTTTTTCTCTGATTTAGTGTCACTTGTAAAAAAAACTTTAAGACCCATGGCTGAACTGCAGAGTGTGCAGTTTCCATGGGAATGCAGCTGGTTTCATATAAAGAAGGTTGAAAAAATGACAACATTAACATGAGAGGGCTGTTGTTCCACAATTCTTGTCTGAATTGTGGTGCTCTGAATAACCAAATATAATATATTTTTCTTCAGTACTCCTAATGAATGGTCCAGCTCGAAAAAAAAACAACAACAAAACAATATGTGGCTGCAGATGCTGATATCAAGGCGGTCCACCACAAATAAATGAATGTGTGGGAAACCCTGCAGTCTCAGGACTACAGTTTGAACTACAACATGTAAAATACTACTCCAATAACATCAAAATAGGCTCACTACATCATCATGAAGTTAATCTTTTTACAGAAGTCATGTTGGGAAATTGGACTGTGACCTCAATATTGATCACAATAATTGTGATTATCATTTTGGCTATAATCGTGCAACCCTACAGTCTGGCAGAAATTCAGCCAGGGCTAAAATCCCGCTTTACATAATGAAACATTGTCTGCTGCTGTCGGTCTGTTTTTGATATCTCCAGATCTCCAGTTATTGACGTGGCAATGTTCAGATTTTGAGAAAAAGTACCAGCGAAAAAAGTTTAAGTGCAGTTTTTTACAATTTTGTGATAGCAGCTAATGCATGCTCAGCTGTCATGGCGGGACCTTTTTATGGATTTGCACCTAGTACTTATTTAATTTATGTTTGAATTGATTGATGTTGACATAATTTGGATTTGCTGGGCTGTTTAAAAACCATAAACTGGACTTCACTTGCCCCCCCCCCCCCCACCATCTACATCACCTCTTACGTCCATATGCCCTACATTTTACTTTCCAGGTGAAGTCTGATGTGCGTCGGCTGAAAGGCATCCCAGCACTGGTCGGTATGCTTGACATCCCAAACAAAGAGGTTTGTTTGCTGACTTTCTCCATGGCTTTGTGTTCATTCCTGACTCACTGTGTTATGATTGGACTGTGGTGAGGTAAAAGTGAGGCTTAAGGTATTTGTATTTAAGGTATAAGTATTTCTTACTTAATAGTAAGACGCTTCATTGGCCTGAGATAAGGTGAACTTGAGACTCAGCACTAATACCAGTTGAAAGGGAAATAGAAATAAGCAATACGTATTTTACTTCTCTTGGTCAGATCCCGTAGGTCAACATTTGGGCTAAATATGGTTTCGTCCAAAACATTCTGTGGTTTTTCTGATTCCCTTTCATTTAGCACAAGCTGTGGCAAAGTTTTGCTGGTCTTTATATGGGCATTACCAGACAAACCACATCATGCATTCCACTCCCGAGGCAAAGAAGCATCTTAATTTCACAATTTATGCTCTACGGTCAGTGACAGGTTTGGAGTTTTGTGTGTGTCTGATGGCTTGCCTGCTGAAAAAATGGGTCAAGCAGCAACTGCATCCTCTTTACGTTTTTAAGGCACTCCAAAGACTCCACACACATTGTGTGTGTATGTTGTGTGAAAAGCTAAGATACAAAACAGCATAATACCATGAAAACATGCTCAACTGTTTAAATTGCACAACATAAATGAATGTGACATTAAAACAAAAAGTGACATGCTTGACATTGACTATACGAAGTTCATAAACTTGTGCTGGTATTAAAATTGTAATTAACATAGTGAAAATATGTTAGAAATGTGGCCAATTAATTTACTATTAATAAGTAGCCGTTTTTACACAGAGATTGCACTATAGGGTCGCTTCAAAGTCCATTCTTTATGCTGCCTTGTATTTTTACTTAGAATTAAACAGTGACAGCATCATGCTTTTCCAGCGTGGGATGTTGAGGTGTGATGGACATGACTTATAACACAACAGTGTCAGCCTCTAAAGTGACATATAACAAATGTGTCAGCAGTGCCTTATTAACAATAACAATGGCATAACATGACAATAACGCTCATTTACTGACATTTACTGCTATATGGTGGCAGATCTCATCCTCTGCTCGGAGGTTAAGGAGCCCTCGGACCTCAGTGTTTTCCCAATTTGACGACATTTTCGCCAGCTATTCTTCTTTTTTTGAGTTAGCCTCTAACTGCTATGAGCTATTTTTTAAAATCCCACGCTGTGGTTTGCACACATAACAAGTCGTCAAAAGTCACACCCGTCCTGCCCATGGTTCCATCGTGCCAGCTGTCCCTTTGAGACAGAGGTTGTTTCACTGCTGTTATTAACTCCGCTGCCAGCTCAGAGGTGGGACCGTTCAGTATCCCGATTCTGTGATAGTACCTTTTCATACAGAACAGCAAGCCGACATAATGGTGTGAAATTCTCTCCTTGAAGAGGCAGTAGCCCCTTTTACACCCCCTGTTCAAGGTGGGAGCATCACATTGTAATGCTGCGTCACCGTTCTCTATATAAGGTACAATCACAGAATCAGGTTACAGTGTTGTCTGGCCTCTGAGCTGGGAGCGGAGGTAGTAACAGCAACGAAATAATGTCTGTTAAAACAGGATAGGTGGCAGGACAGGATCATGGGTGGCATGATTGTGACATTTTGACGATGTGTAATGTATGCAACCCACCGCGGGAGATTTAAAAAGTAGCAGTTAGTGGTTAACTCAGAGAAAAAGAACAGAGGCTGAAAATAATAATAATAATAATAATAACTTTAATTTATATAGCGCCTTTCAAGAAACCCAAGGTCACTTTACAATACATAGTAATGAAACAATAACACCAACAGAGCAGTGCAATACAGCACAAAAAGTACAGATAAGCAACAAAACTATAACAAACAACAGAAAATGTCTGCAAATTGGAAAAACATGAGGTCTGGGAGCTCCTTACCCCCCAAGCAGAGGACGAGATAAGCCGCCATATAACAGAGATGGTACATTTTGGTATTGCCATGTTATGCCTTTGTTATTGTTTAGAAGAAGAAGAAGAAGAAGAACATTTATTTATAAAGCACATTTCATACAGAAAGCAACACAATGTGCTTCACAAAAAAACCCCATGTATAAAAACATAAAATATGAGCACATATTTGCAAAGAACGCAGAAAGACAACAAACAAGAACATGAATGTATGCAAGCATACATGGATGCATCTTATTTAAAGTGCATAGTGATTCTAGTATTTAGTGATAAAAATAATTAAATAAATAAATAAATAAAAAATAACAGGCTAGTTAAAAACAGCAGTAAAGAGAAATGTCTTAAGTTTACGTTTAAAAGAGCTCAGTGTTGGCGCATTTCTGACATTACCTGGAAGGGCATTCCATCTGCTAGGAGCATAGCAGCTAAATGCTGCCTCTCCAGCTTTAGTGCGCACACGGGGAACAACGAGAAGACCATTAGCTGATGACCTGAGAGTTCTCATTGGCTCATATGGCACAAGTAATTCTTTAATATAATTAGGGGCAAGGCCATTCAGTGCCTTATAGGCAATAAGAAGAATTTTAAATTCAATTCTGGCCTTCAATGGGAGCCAGTGTAAGGACTGAAGAACTGGGGTGATGTGTGTATATTTCTTAGTTCTGGTTAAAATACGTGCAGCAGCATTTTGAATAAGTTGCAGTCGTTTGATGGATTTTTGAGGGAGTCCGGAAAAGAGGCTATTGCAATAATCGAGTCTGCTTGTTACAAATGCATGAACCAGTTTTTCAGCATCTGAATTTGTCAGAAAGTCTCGGATTTTTGAGATGTTTTTCAAATGGAAGAAGGATGATCTTGTGACATTGTTAATGTGAAAGTGAAAGTTAAGATCAGCATCGATGACAACACCAAGATTTCTGGCATGTTCTTTGCACTTGAGAGCAGATGAACGAAGAATGGCAGAGACTTCCTGTCTTTTTGCTTTTGGACCTATGATAATGATTTCTGTTTTATCATTGTTTAGCTGGAGGAAATTTTGGTTCATCCATGTATTAATGTCATCGATGCATTTGAGTAGTGTTTCCACAGGGCTCAAATCATCAGGAGAGAGGGAGATATAGAGTTGTGTATCATCTGCATAATTATGGTATTGTATATTATGTTTCTGTATAATGTGCCCAAGCGGAAGCATGTATAAATTAAACAGGAGTGGACCAAGGATTGAGCCCTGTGGGACCCCACAGGTCACAGCAACTTTGTCAGATGCATAATTATTGATGGACACAAAGAAATCCCTGTCTTGTAGGTAGGTAGTGAGCCAGTTTAGGACAGGACCGGAAAGTCCCACCCAGTTATGCAATCTGTCAAGTAAGATCCCATGATCGACAGTGTCGAACGCGGCACTGAGATCTAGGAGTAAAGCACTATCGATGCATATGTTATATGTCACACTAGAGGCCGACACAGTTGTGTTACATGTCACACCTGTTACGTCTCTTTTGATTCTGCAATGCCGGGAAGCAGTCTAAAATTATACATATGAGCGGAGTGATGCTGCAGAAGTTGGGTTCTGTGGAAAAATGTGAAGGTGGCACGAAGAAGGTACTTCATAGTGGCCCGATAGCACGATCTCTGTGTGAAAAGGGCCAGTGTAAAAGGGGCTATAGACAACTGCATTAGTAGAAATGCCAAGACCCATGAAATTTGTGTAGGACAGTCAATCAGTTACAAGAGCACAACACTGTTTTCTACTACTATATGTATTTGAAAGCAGTGCTCTCTTTAAGTGGTACTCCATTATGACTAATGGTTCAATAAGCTGTTGTTGGGTCTTTGTTGTAGGTTCAGTATGCAGCCTGTGGAGCATTAAAGAACATCTCGTATGGCAAAGATCCAGACAACAAGATCGCCATCAAGAACTGTGATGGAGTGCCTGCTCTGATCAGGCTGCTGAGGAAGACCCATGACCAGGACCTCACTGACACAATCACAGGTTAGACACACACGCAACAGCACTGCATGGCCACTGTTCAGCTCAAAAGAAGCAGCACAAACAGTCTTGCAATACTCTTAATTAATTAATTAATTATTTAAATTAAATTAATTATTTTTAGTAGTTTGTTCATGATGAGACAAAAAACATTGTCACTCTATATTCTATAACATATTGAAAATGCAAACATATTAGGGATGCACAGATTGTGAAATTCAGGGACGAGTGAACAAGGTAAACGAATGTTCGTCTGGTAAGTTTGGTACATCCATAAAACATATCATAAAGACACAGGCTATGAAAATAACCACATTTATTTATAGCCTTAGCCTTACTTGTAATATTTGGATATTCCTGTTTCTACAGCTTCTTATTGTATTCAAGTTGTGTGAACATTTTGTTTACATTCATCTGTTTATTTTCTAGACTTGCACCGATTACAATTTTTTGGGCTAGTACCGATTTCCAATTTGCAGAGTGTTTGGATTAGTGCTGCATGATTTGATAAAAATGTGCGATTGCGATTTGAGTGGACAATATTGCGATTTGTGATTAAAGTATAATACATAAATGGCATCATTAGTCTTCTTGCTTGATTCAGTGTTTCCCCTACATTATATTAGGGGGACACTGACCTGACCTGACAGAGTTATTTTATGGACAGACAGTGTCTAAATGACCATCAACAGACTGAGCACAGTCAAACACGCTGTTTGCACAGCAGCGCAGCGCGACACTGTACCTACAGCATGTCAAGTGGACCAAAACAGAGCAAAATTGCTCAATTTTTAATTTGTTATTATATAGTTTGTTATGGAGTCCATGATTTCTCCGTGACACTTAGAGATGTTTGTGTAACTATGCTTTGTTGTTGTTTTACGAGGCTCTGGCGGCTTTCAGTTGTCTCATTGTCTTTAACAATACACGGGCTTGGCTTTCTGTCGCATGCATGCCTTGTACTTTTCTCTGTGCTGTCTCAAGTGCTGATATAGATTGGTTGTGTTGCCGCGGGATGTGGCGACTTTAACTTTTAAACTTTTACACAGCACGTCTTTCCGTTTAATGTTGCCGTACCTGAATCCAATGTATCGCCATTTAATAGACGTTGCGTTTTTTTCGGCACCAACTCAGCCTGTTCATGGTCGTGCTCATGCTCCCCTTCAGCATTTATGTTGGTCACAGCTGCATGCCGGCTGGTCACCTGACCATACGTGCTGCACACACCAGGATAGCTTGTGGGCGTAATGTCAACAAACTCCACACACTACAGGAGAGGCAGTCACGTTCACAGGCACACACGTTAACATTTACTTACATTAAATCGCAAATGGCAGCCTTTTATGCGGTTATGTGATCGCACAGCCTGACATCGCGATTGCGATTAGATTAATCGTGCAGCACTAGTTTGGATGGCCGATTCCGATTTCATTTATTTCAAACCACATTAAAGCACACAAGATATTGCAATATTTTCTATCTTTGCTTTAATAGAACATTTTAACCAAGATACCACCAGCTTTTCAATAATCATCTCAAACAAACAAAAACAGTGACACAGGTTAAGAAACATTTTCCTTTTTGCTCAAATATAACTTCAGGTACAGTATTAAAATAAATAAGTAAAAAAGGCATACATAAATAAAAACATAGATAAATGAAATAATTCTTGGTGTAGAGCATTTGTGGGTAATTTCTTGAATATACAAAAAAGTAAAAATATCTCCTGTGGAAAATTCACACAGGTCTTCAGGATGCGCCCGTCAGTAAGCGCGCGGACACGCGCATCTTCGGCATGCGGACACGTGCCTCGTCAGTTTCAAGCAGCACAGTGCAGCAGTGAGAGCTCCGCTGTTAAGTTTAAAACGGACAATTAACTTTCTCGTCTCCCTTTTGATGTGTGTGCATGAATGATTTAAGGTGAGAAGCTGCCCGTGTTTCACTTCCTCACATCGCCCAAGCCATGAGTTGCACATGTGCGTGTG
The DNA here is from genome assembly GCF_006386435.1 of Epinephelus moara. Classification (NCBI taxonomy): domain Eukaryota; kingdom Metazoa; phylum Chordata; class Actinopteri; order Perciformes; family Serranidae; genus Epinephelus; species Epinephelus moara. The sequence continues at coordinate 44,080,949 of NC_065510.1, forward strand.
TGTGTGCGCTGCTGATGTTAACATGATGTCAATCATGCAGCGCGGGGAATTTGACCGCCGTTTTAAATTGGCATATTTTAGACTGACCAGCCGGTCGCAGGTCATGGCCGATCACGTGAAAACCAGCCTGATTCCGAGCACTGCCGATAAATCGCTGCAAGTCTATTATTTTCGATAGGCCTGTGTTTAAGGTGACATTTGGTAAGGTTGAAAGTAGGCTGCATAATTACATGCCTTTGCATTACAAATGCATTTTTATGCCTCCGTGCCGGCGATAGCTGTAGCCGGAGGTATTATGTTTTTGGGTTGTCCGTCGGTCTGCCCTTGCATCCCTACTTTCAACTGTCATTCTCGTGAATGCGATATCTCAAGCCCTTACAAACATTCACTTTGACCACCAAGATTTACAAGGTCAAAGTCAGTGTGACCTCAAGAAACATTTTTTTGACCATAACTCAAGAATTCATACGCTAATTATGGCACAACACAAATGTCAAATAGGATATAATGATGTAGTAATAACATTTTATACCTAAATGGTCAAAGGTCACCTTCACTGTAACATCATAATGTTCTGCAAAAACACTTTTCTGGCCATTATTCAGTGTCATATCTCAGGAACAGAGGGGGAGACATTTGATCAGATACTGAATTGGTGACACTAATCTTGGACGTCCACCTGAAACTGTGCTGATTGTATAGCTCTTCTGTGCTGCTGGGGGGACAATGGATGTGAAGAATCCATGTTTTCACAGACATGGATGTAAACTGGAAGAGAAACTTGACTTGTGCATGGAGGCATACAACCATTGGGCGGTAATTCTAGTTGCATTTGTTTCATTTTTGCTGTGGCTCAGCAGATGAAGCGGGTCATTCACTAATCAAGGGGTCAGTGGTTCAATCCCTGGCTCCTCCAGTCCGCCTGTTGAAATATCCTTAATATCCTAAATTACTCCCAATGGCTGTGCCATCAGTGTGTGAGTGTATGTGAATGTTTGACTGAGTAGCAGGTGGCGCCTTTCATGGTGTCCTCGCCTACCAGTTTATCAAAGTGTGTGTGAATGGGATGGGTGAATGTGACAAGCACTTTGAGTGGTCAGAAAACTTCAAAGGTGCTATATAAATGTAAGTCCATTTTGCATTTTTCCCAGGTACACTGTGGAACCTGTCATCTCATGACTCTGTGAAAATGGAGATTGTGGACCATGCATTGCACGCTCTTTCTGATGAGGTAATGGTGCCCCATTCTGGCTGGGAGAGAGGGAGCAACGGAGCAGGAGGAGGGGAGGAGAACTGCAAGCCGAGGCATCTTGAGTGGGAGACGGCCCTCACAAACACAGCAGGCTGCCTGAGGTACAAAAGCAAGAGCTGATCAGAGCTGGTTGACTGATACTGATGATATGAAGGGGATGGAATGTGGGAGGATTGATGCAGACAAGAGAGGAAGAGGGGAACATGCCAGCTCAACAGACTGGCAGAGCAGTGGGATGTATGAGAAAGGAAAGGAGCAGTGACGAGTTAACAGAGCAGAAGAAAGGAAAACATAGGGAAGTGGTCTAAATGAAGACAGAGGAAAGAAGCTAAGTTCATTTTAACAAACCATTCATATTCAGTTTTAATAGATGGCATTAAAATTTCTGCCTCTGATTGCTCCTCCTATGTTTGGATAATATCCACACAATAACTGCAATAAAAGTATTTTTTTATATAGCTACCCTTTCAGTAGAAAGAAGTACAGTAAGTCAATAAGCATCAAGCACTCCATGCAGGTCCATTATATTCTAAAGTGTAATGTGCACGTCAGACGCCTTTACTCAACTACTAGCATAGCATGTAAACAGGATACCTTATTTAATTTTATATAGTGCTCACTAAAAGACTTAAGGGTGAAAAGTCAGTTATTTTATTAATGACAAATCTGGCTAAGGGAAAGAGAAGCGCTGCCTCACAGTAGCTGCGTGTGAGGAGAGGGTGAAGAGGGGAATTTCAGAGTTTACAGGCAGAAGACAGTGGGGCATTGACTTTTACAGTGTAAACAGTATGCTGTGGCCTGCGAGTCTGTTATCTATGCATTCCCGTGACCACACGGTAATCACAGTGTTCATTTGCACATCTAGAAAAGTATGTGTGAATAACTTGGTAACCTTGAAGATTTAGAAAGTTTGGCATTTGCAGAAATGGTACAAACAGTATCATCTTAGTACACTAAATGAGCAGACACTTGAGTAAAAGATTTTGCTATGTTTTATTTAAAAAAAAAAAAAAAAAGTATATTTGTCATTTTATATAGATGCCAACAGAATGATTTAACATCATACTGGGCACTGATCAGCAGTTTCTTATAGTCTAATTGACAATTGGAAGCAAAAAAAGTGTGACATGGGTTGTGTGACACAGTGAGGCCCCTTCCTAACACATTAACATGCAGATGTAGTTTTTCATAGATAAATGATTAATGTCCACGGCGAATTTGTAATGGTAATGTAGATTGCCTGTACATTGAATTAACTGTACCACTTTACATGAATGGACTGAAAGCAGTACACTGGCTGCACCAGGTTATTCTCCCTGGAATTTTCTACAAAAAAACATAAGCTCTCAAAATATTTAGAATTGGGCATTAGGTAGGGCTGGGCGATATGGACAAAAACTCATATCTTGGTATTCACAGGCTGACTGGTGATACACGATATATATATCGGTATTTTGTACGAAATGGGCAACATGTTTTCAGTTGCAGGTCAAAGCCACATTTGAAATGTCCCAAGCAGTTTTATAAACACAGATTGTGATCAAAATAAAATGCAAAGACAGGGATTTTATTCCACTGTTTGAAAATATGCAGCTGCACAACAGTTACACCTCCAAAACACTAGTCTGCAGCGGAAGTGTTGTAAAGTGTAGTTCATTCAAAACACACATTAAATGTGGCTTTATATTGACAATTTCAAACACAAGTACACAAATCAGCTTCATTAAAACTTGCAGCATTTACAGACAAAGTATTTGTCTTTTGCTGGACACATTTTCCCAACAAATACAACATACTAATGTTATTAGCACAAGCCGGTGGCATTTTTCATTGTTTAAGTTAGCCTAGCGTCTAGCGTGGATTTCCTCTACTCTTATGAAGCCAGGGACAACAGCAGCATTTAACAAAGGTAACGTTACAAAGTTCGGTTCCATTACAACTCACTAGGTTCACTAACAAAACAACTGTCTTATACTAAACACATTTTCCAAACAAATATAATGTGCTAACGTTATTAGCACAAGCTTATCTCATTTTACATTGTATAATTTAGCCTAGCGAAGAGTGGAGATTTCCACTTCTCATATGAAGCCAGGATAAATCACACACACAAAACTTAAAATGCTATTTTGCGGGGGCTTTCTTCATAATTTATTGTTTCTTATCTCTAAAATAAAAGTAAATAAGAGCTTCATTTCCACTGAGGGAAATGGGTTCAGCTTACAAAAATAGGAGGTCTGTGACGCCGGGACGTGCAGGGAGGTGCAAGTCAGGCTAGGGCTCTAAGAATTGTTGCTGGAGAATATATCGCTGTATCGATATACAGTGTTGTCTAAATGTATATCTTGCTTGAAAATATATTGATATATCGTACATAGCCGTTAAATCGCCCAGCCCTAGCATTAGGTGGAGCTGACTTGTACTAATGAGGAGAAAGATAACTGCAGTGGGTAAACACACTCTCAGTAGCAACAGAGATTTTCTGAAACAGTGCTAAAATGCTTGTATGTACGGAGATTGTTTTCAGTTAAAAACACTGTTTAAAAATGAAAACGTATTAGTGTGGATGTGGCCTTAGTCTGCAGTTTAGATTCTGATTGTTTGCCGACTGCAAAGTGTAAATAAACTTACTGAATTGTGAAGTGAAGTGAAATCGGTGCCCCATGCTGTGGAAGGGAATGTGTCCTGGTATTGTTTGAGAGGGCGTGTGTGTCACTGAGACAAACAGGCCAGCACAAAAGACCAAGGCTGAATATCATTCCACAGAGTTTTATTCCTCATGTTCCTTTCTTTACATGCCTTCTACATCAGCGAATAAAGAACGAACTTGTCTTAGTTTGCACATTTCCATTAATTCAGTCTGTAAGTAGGACTGAGTAAGAGAGCAGTTAAAGATATTGGTCCAGAGCTGTAACTTGATCTCACCAAACTGTACTCTCTTTGTAAACCAGTAGATTTAACAGGAGCTTCATTCAAACCACTCCTGGGGGGCGTTTTCAAGCGTTGTGTGCTGGAATCCTTTTGTAGTCACTAAAATTGACTCTTTCCTGTCCCCTTTAACCTCTTATGTGCCTCAATTATTTCTTCAACATTTCAAACTGCTAATCCATGTTTTGTTTTACATTTACGTTTCTCCTCTTCTCAACTTTCCACTTGTCTTAAGAAATGTGAGCTCAGAGCGAAGTGAGGCAAGGAGGAAGCTGAGGGAGTGCACAGGATTGGTTGATTCGCTCATGTACATTGTCCAGTCCCAGATTGATTGTAAAGATGTCGACAATAAGGTAAGTGTACCTCTGATTTTTTTGACATTAGGGGGATCTGCACCAATTTTACTCATCAGTCTATTTACAGGTCTATTGCAATCTATTTACATTAGCATAATGGCCAAAAGTACATGGGACACGGTCGTGCTGCAGCAGAGCGTGTCCATTATCCTCAATCTAAGCCGCTGCACTGTTCACGAAAACAGCACTTGCCTGCTTGAACGTTACTTTTACTTGGCTGGTCTGTTTTTTCTTCTCTATGCGTGGCTCTGCAGCCCCCCAACAGGTAAAAACTACATAGAACTGTGTAAAAAAACAAGTACAGTCTGTTTACCAATAATAAAAATGAATACCTCATTGTACCAAAGGCAGTGTGAAGCAGCAGAGCAACCTTGTGTGTGTTTTTACATTTCACATTCAAATAAATCGATCAAATCAGCGCATTCTATAGTTAAAACGATCTAGTTGATTAGTTCAGTACTACTTACTATAGTGTACACGTCCAAACCCTGCATAAAAAACTGCATTATTACTTGACAAAACTCAATATGCACACAGTGACTCTGGCAGCAGCCACACACTGCAAAGACAGAGTCTGTGTAGCAGGTGAAAAACCCCAATCCGCTCCATCTATGTGATGTGAGGCAACCGCTCCCCATGTAGTTTGGCTGTAACACACCCGAATCTCTTATCAAACTGTTGGTGGTTGAGATGGTTGTAATTTATTCATGAGTTAAAGCAAGAGGGTGAGAGATGCACTTACAATGAGAAACTGTAAGATTGTGCAAGAAACTGTATGGACTGACCATTTTTATTGCATTTTGTAATGAATTTCAGTTATATTGAAAATCTCTGAAATATATGAATTTCAAATTTTGTAAAATAACTGCTTAAGCCTTTACAAAGAGAGCTTACATGTATGAACCTTTAATTTAAATTGTAGACCAATTCTATGTATTTAGGCTTATTGTTTCAAATGTGTGTACTTTAGTTGTTTTTTTTAAATTGTTTTATGCGAGACAGATTTTTATTTACCACTCAGACACATACGGATTTTTAATACTATGTTCAACCTACCTTTTTTTGTAAATTAGTTGTTCAATAAAAGGAGGAAAAAGAAATAAAAAGCACCAGGACCATGAAACTGAAGCAACTAAAAAACGAAACCTTACAGTGAGAAACTTTGCAGGGAGAGTTTTTATTTTCTTATTTTCTTCTTTTTTATCCTCTCATATCTTGTCTCCATCCCACCGTTTTCCCTCCATCTTTGCAGTTGATAGAGAACAGCGTGTGTCTGCTGAGGAACTTGTCCTATCAGGTGCATCGTGAAATCCCCGGCTGTGAGCGCTACCAGGAGGCCGTGCCCATCAACCAGGGCCCCGCCCCCTCTAGCCAGAAGAGCGGCTGCTTCAGCTCCCGCAAGAGCAAAGGTCTGTGTCAGAGAGGGAGAGACAGAGACATGGGCTCTATTTGCTCTGTCCGTAAGAGGAACAGTTGCGATGATGTCACTGTTGACAGTAGTCTAAACCAAAACACGCGCACAGACACGCACACACTTGCACAAACAATACTACCCGCACAGGAATGTTAACAATTTTCCCGACTGCGAGAAAGCTCATCCTCTCTGCTGCGGCTCTCTGTTTGTGTTTCACTGAGAGTATTGATTTGTTGTTTTTTTCAGCCACACACCACCTTTCTGCTGTTCGGTGGCTTTTACTATTTTCTAAAATCATTTTGAGGTGAACATCTGTCAACACTCATATGAATAACTCATATGCTATATGTCCTCCCTGGTCGTTTTCTTTGTTCTTTGTTAATTTTCTTTTTACTTGGATACATTGGGGCTATGTAGAAACAATGTAATCACTTCATAAAGGCGTTGACTGTCCATGCTAACAATACACAAAGATAATGATCGATTGTGATCGATTCTCTTTAACAGCAACCTGTACAGGAAAACAGCTCAGCTTTGCTTTAATCAGAATTTTACATGACATCAGACTAGATTTCACATTAAGGTATAAAAGACAGAATGATTCAGTTACTGTATGAAAAATACGATCATCAGTGTAGCTGACTAGCTGCTATGCAAGACAGACATACTTGTGATCTCTCTTCTTGGGGAGCATACAAGAAATGTCTGGGATCACTGATGTTGTGCACTGAGTATCAGCTTATTGGTTAGATAAATGCTTTTCTATATATTTATAATTTCTAGGTGTTTTGCATAGAAACATATCATAGTAGGTGTGGATGATACATAGAATATACTCTATGTATTGCAGCTTGTTCCACATGGGATATGTAAAATGACTATATCATGAACATCGCGATTAAAGCAACCAGATCCAGACCACTACTATATTTAGTTGCATTTTGTGACCATGCAGCTCTCCTGCGACTGACATCTGACTGTTGACTGAAAACTTCAAGCTCACAGCAAAAACATCAAAACTTTCTGCCCAAGATGAGCGGGGTGCTTCAGAATAAAAGCACTAGTAGTTCTGCTTTTATTTTGATTTATTTAATTCTAACAATAATTGTAACTATTATAACAATAATTATTAGTATAGCAAGCCGTATCGCCCAGCCCTTTATTATAGCTGCAAATTCTCAAAGTGATACTGTACAGAGCAGTTACAATGTGTATATAGAATGGTTACATGAGCTGCTGTGTTCTTTGATTTGCTTTATTTGGCCTTTATACTTGGCATGTCATGTTGCTGATTTGTGTGTGGTGGCAGCAGTGCTATTGGGATCTAAGCAGGTGTTAACTTGGTGGCTCAGTTATGGCTGCTTTCCTCTTACTGTAAATGCTCTCTCTTCCTCCTGTTCTGACTTTCTCTTCTCCCTCTTCACCCCTCCTTCTTCTCCTCCCTCCTCTATCCTTCTCTCCCATTTTGTGCTGGGCTACAGATGAGTGGTTTTCCAAAGGTAAGCTTTTTGCCTCTGTATGACTGCACTTTGCTTCTGCTGCCTGTCGTTGTCGTTGTTATTGTAGTAGTGATAGAGTAGCTGAGCTAAAAGGTCAGTGTTACTGTCTCATCACTAACATGCATGCCACATGCATCTCAGTTTTTGGTCATAGCATACTGTATGTTTAACAAAACTAGAACAAATATACTAACAGTAGAACTAGTTCTCTAAAATCAGTGTACCATATTTAGTTTCTTTGTGTTTCTAAGGCTGCCATGTTTGATTCCAGGTAAGAAAGAGGAGGATGCAGCTGCAGACGTAATAGACATTCCAAAGAGGACCACACCTGCTAAAGGTAACACTTTTACTAAACGTATCATACAGTACAGCACAAACTGAAAAAAAATGCATTTTTCAAAACATTTATTCTTGTCCCTCTTAAACCATCTTTAACCTCCATTTGTGCATCTTCCTCACCTCTTCATCTCCCATGTTTCTTCTGCATATTCCCATCAATCACTCCTGCCATTTGCACATTCTTCTCCATGGTTCGCCTCCTCCTCCTCCTTCCCTCTTCCCCACTCTCTTCCTCTGTCTCCTCTCTTTGCCGTAGGCTATGAGCTGTTGTACCAGCCAGAGGTGGTCCGCATCTACACTTCTCTGCTAAAGGAGTCCAAGAACCCCACTGTGCTGGAAGCCTCCGCTGGAGCTGTTCAGAACCTGTGTGCCGGGCGCTGGACTGTAAGAACTGCTTTCCATTGTTATTTTGTACCATTTCACCAACAATCACTGTGCTGAGTAAACACAGTGGTTGTTGTCTTTGATTGTGGGAATCTGAATAAACATGAACATAGACCTATACGTAACTGTTACAGCTCACGGAGCTTGCAAGTAGAGTTGGTTGATATTGAAATTCCCCCTACTGATGATGTATCTTGAAGAAAAACAATATTAGCCAATATTATTGTTAGCTGAAGAGAGAGCTGCACAGCGCACGTATGGCTTTTTTCCATACATATACTGCCTTGGCTTGACTCCGCTTGACTTAGTTTGACCCTGTGTGTCTGGGTTTGCGTCTCCATAGAGTGGTGCAGGAATATGTTCTAAAACCCAAAAATGAGTTGGCATTTTTACACTCCTGGTTCCCTCATCTCAAAGTCAATGGGTTTTTGGTTAAGATGCCTGAAATAAGGTCTGTGGTTAACACAAGCTTAAGAGACTTTCACGTTTTGTTCTATGACATAAAATAGGTCAGCAAATACCCCACTTGTGGATTTTGAAGCTTTTGTATGTCTTAAAAAAGTAGGTTGTAAATAGGTGGCTAAATGAGACTACAGAACATCATCACACTAACCACGGCGGTACAGCCTCGTTGTGGTGGTGATATTAAGTCATGCGACCATGGTGTAGTTTGTTTATAGCCCAATGTTCAGCCAGTTGAATTGAAGATTACTTTCCTAAACAAAATCTGTAAGACTCAAACTGTTATTTTTTGCCATGGAGCTTATTTTCAGCAATGATCCAAAATCCAGTGGAAAAATCCCATTAGTTTTTTGACAAAGGAACCAAGACAACCAAAAGAACTGAAAAAGAACTGATATGAGTATTGATAAAATACCGAATCGATAAGGAGTATCGATAAGCATAGTAGTATTGATAAGATCTTAACAATACCCATCCCTAAAATTGACCATTTAATGTTTGTTTGTACACAATAGTGGCAGAGGGCACTTGTAAAGCAGTTACATGTCTCTTCAGGGGAGCACCTTTGGCATTTGCTGTTCAACATTTTGACTGGGCGGTATCACAAAATTACTGCAAATGTGCACAACATTATATGAAAGGTAGAGTATTTGGTCCCCTGATTTGAATGTGAAAACAAATGTGTGTCTAGTATGGGAGATACATCCGTGCCTTGCTGCGCCAGGAGAAGGGTCTACCCATGATGACTGAGCTACTGGCCCACGGCAACGATCGCGTTGTCCGCGCCATGTCTGGAGCCCTCCGCAACCTTGCCATTGATGCACGCAACAGAGATCTGCTAGGTGAGACTTGGAGCACTCTGTGTGACCGAGCTAGTCCTACTGTCACAAGGATTTCTTGTATCAACAGGATAGCATCCATCTTAAGTGCGTTTTGATTTTAAACACTCTGTCTGTACTTGTGTGTTGTCAGGTAAACATGCAGTGCCTCACCTGGTGGCCAACCTACCTGGCGGTGGTCAGAGTCAGCCGGTGCGAGCGCTGTCAGAAGAGACGGTGGTGTCAGTATTGAGCACACTCCATGAGGTGTTGGGCTCCAGCCTGGATGCAGCCAAGACCCTCAGGGCCTCACAGGGAATCGAGAGACTGGTGCTCATTAACAAGGATGGGTAAGGGATGATTTCTAAGGTTCTTTTCTGTCCATGTCTACATGTTTGTTGTTGAACCTGCAGTTTTGAATTACTTGCCTGCATTATGCATGCCTTATATGGCCTGTCCTGTCCTCTTTTTAACTCTCTGACTGCCCTGTTTACTCGGATCACCAGTAATCGTTCTGAGCGGGAGGTGCGTGGGGCTGGCCTGGTGCTGCAGACAGTGTGGGGCTACAAGGAGCTGCGGCGCACTTTAGAGAAGGACGGCTGGAAGAAGACTGACTTCATGGTCAACCTAAACCCTCCTAGCAGCAACACGAGGGCCAATGGAGGATATGAGGACAGCACTCTGCCACTCATAGACAAAGGTCAGGAAGCAAAATGGAAACACATTAGGGGTGTAACAGTTCACAGAATTCCCAGTTCGGTTCAACACAATGCATTGGTGTCATGGCTCGGTACGTTTTCCATAATAAAGCAAATAGTAGAAATTTCCCTGATTATTTTTAAATTTTTAATTTATAAAAAATAACAAAGTATGACACTTTTTACTTTGAACAATGAAGGAGCTATATCTGAGTGACCAATCTTTTGAGGTGTCTTCATAGCAGCGTATAAAACAAAAAAGGCTCTTTACAAAATATAAAATGTAATAGTACTGGTAGCAGTAGTAGTAAATACAAAGAAACAAATCTTTTTCTGAAATTAAAGAAAAATGTCCTTGTTTTTTTTTTTATGTATTAAAACTAACATAATTTGAGCTTTTGTTTTTTGTATGAAGCAGGGATTATCGTTCGGCTGAAATGGGCTTGTAAGGGATTGTTGTAACAGCAATTAATTACATTAAGCATTGTTAATAAAGCCTGCGTTTTCCACTACAGAGAAGGGTTTCATATCTGCGGTTATAAGTATACCAATCATTGCAGTGATTTCTTCAGTTGTGTTTGAATCAGTGGCTGCCTTCATGCTGTGAGGATAACACTGGCTTGTAGTGTGTGTCTGTTGCTCCTTGTTTTTGTCTAGTTTCACTTATTGACACAATAGGGTGACGTTGGTATAAATGAGTTGACATGTTTGAAGTGTTCCCACCAATGTAACTTACTGTCATGTAGAAGACGCGACATACCGTTGTGTTTTTATCCACCACTTTGTCTCACCATCACCCTCGTAATTCACAGCAAAATTAGAGTGGCTCTAAACACCAGATCCTGTGGGTTATCAGGGGGCCTTCTGTTTCTGGTCAGGTTATGGTGTTACTATCTTGCAGCAAGCTAAGTTAGCGTGGCGTGCCTCCCAGTGGGTCTCACTGGAGTAGAATGTATTTTCCAAATGTATTAGGATATGTAAACGTATTGTTGGGTTTGTACTGCGTACTAAATCTGAAGCCTTGTCCTGAATGGTTCAAGAGAGTACCCCAGGAATGAGTCCTAAAACTCGGACAGGAGTGAGTATTTACCACTCCTGGTTCCCTTGTCTCTCAATGGATATTTAAATGGGTTTTTGGTGAGATGCCTAAAACAAGGTCTGTGGTTAACATAAGCTTAAGAGACTTTGACGTTTGCTTCTACAACATAAAATACGTCAGTAATTCCCCCACTGTGAATTTTGAAGGTTCAGAAAGGCAGTTGCTAAGAGGCTAAATGAGACGACGGAGCATCATCACATTGTATGCTGTGCTGCACACGGCTTTACAGTCTTGTTATGGTGATGAAGTTAGCTCATGTAACCGTAGTGTAGTTTGTTTGAGAGCTCAACGTTAGCGTTTTACTTCTGGTGATTGCATTTAGGCTTCAGTAATCATGAACTTGGTGTTCAAGTGTGAAGATGACCATGCTGAACAAAATGTTTAAGTATCATAAACTTTTGTATGTCACAGACCTTTTTTCTGCAATAATCTAAAATCCAATGGAAAAATCCCATAGGTTTTTTGACGAAGGAACCCAGGGTGACGTTAACTGACATGTTGGCCTACACAAAATCACCTCTGGGGCACTCAACACAAATACACTTATTGTTGCACCATGTAAAGTGTACTGCTGGAAGCAAGTGTCTCCTGTTTTTAGGTGTCATGTCCAGTTTAAATATTGTTTGAATTAGTAGTATTTTCACTACATTATTTTTTTAACAGTAACTGCAAACACAAAAAATTACCTCTTGCTTTTGTGTTTGTAATGCAGCATACAAACTACTGCTTAGAGTTAAACTTTTATCAATTATTCATTAATTTGCATTTTTGTGTTACTGTTTAATTCTCTAAGGCATGGTACCTAAAAAAACCCCAATCCAACACAGATTCATCTATGTCTGACTTATCATTTCACTGTGCACACAGGTCCAGTTCTGATTCCTTTGAAGGCTTATTAAATTTGAAAGGTTGATTTGATTAGCAGCCCTTTAGGTAGGGTAGTGAATATGTTTTTTAGCAACATAAGTCCAGTACTTCACTATCACTTTACTCTGCTTCAAATTCTACAAATGTAACTGTGGCAGTTTCGCTGAATCATCACTCCTTACAACATAGTACGCTGTGTTTCTATGTGTTGAAGTTAATAAGTTGTTAATATGATAATAGGCTGTTTGCAGACTTTGGAGTCTTTGGAGAAGTTTCAGTTCAAGGCTCTCTAAGTCTTCCTGAGCTTGAAAAGTTTTTGTCACATACAGCAAACATCTCCTCACGATCCGCTAGCTACATGTGCTCTGAATATGCTGTGAAAAAGTCTGGTCTCTGCAAATGGCAACAAAAACACTTTGGTCCAGGCTGCACCAACCAGCCAGCGCGAGACCAGCGAAAGCAAGCACACACACATGAATGCGGTGCCCATGTCTCACGGTCTCGCGCAAGCGCACACACGTGAACTCGGTGCCCAGAGAGGCAGTTAGAGCTACAGGCTACAATGAGGCTAAAAGGCGAGCTAGCTCCGTTGTGTTTGATAACATTGTTGAACATGAACAGAAGTGAAGTGTTTATGGTGCCATTTGCAGAGCCTGGGCTGCCTACAGAGACCGGACTTTTTCACAGCGTATTCAGAGCACATGTAGCTAGCGGATCGTGAGGAGATGTTTGCTGTATGTGACAAAAACCTTCCAAGCTTAGGAAGACTAAGAGAGCCTTTAATTCTTGCAGGTTTGCCTTGACCTGCTTGGTGTGCAAGACCTTTAAGGGTTTACAACAGTGGAGCATTTTAGATAATCTCAGCCAGGGTTGTCAGTCCCAGCATTTATGTTAAAATATCTCTTAAATAGATTCAAAAGCTCGTTGGCACTGACATTAAGGACCTGAAACCCCACTTTTTACACAGCAAAGTTACATAAATTCTATATTTGCAAATACTAGCTGGCTCATATCTGACACTTGACACTCCCACAAACACTCACACGCGTACACACACACTGTTCTATCTTTGGCAGCTGATGGTGTGGCTGTTAACACTGTCTCTCTGTGGGAACAAAAACCTTTAACATTACATATTCATGCCCATTGTTTTTGTGTCTTTAACATGCAGGGGGCAAAGAGGACCGGGAAATGATTCCAATGAATGACTTGGGACCAGGTAAGTGTGTCAACAGAAACACACACACACACACACACACACACACACACACACACACACACACACCTTGTTTAACATATGTTTTTCCTCTTCAGATGCATACTCCACACTGGACCAGAGAGGGAGAAGGAACACTCTGGATAACACACTCGAACCTGCTGACAAAGATGCAGTACAGGTAAAAATTGGCACGCACACACCCGCTCATACCACACCCTTCCCACACACATAACCCTCTTAACTCTCTCCCTCCTAACATAAACTCTACTACATACTTCCTTTCACCCTTTACGAACCTGAGTATAAGTTCAGAGCTTTCTAGAAAATTAGAATGTGTGAGACTAATAGTAGAGACAAGATTATGATTTTCAAAAGTGTGTTTAAGACTTACTTGCTGTAAACCAGTCCTTTGCAGGATGTTACTTTCTGTTATCCTATCATCTGCACATGCTGTTTGCCTCTGCATCATCTCTGTGAATACTCCCAGTTCATTCAGGAGATGTCAGTGTGGAGTCTGTGCCATCACAAAGTAGAAAAATGTTTTTCAGATTGGATTGATAACACATCATCACCTAGCTGAAAAGATGTCAATGGTTGGAAAAGTGAAACTGGTTAATTATGTACAACACACCTTTTGAGTAGGGATGCACAAAATATATAGGGCCAGGATTATCAGCCGATAAATGGGAATTTATGTTATTGTCCTTCCAATAATAAAATTATAGCCAACAGAGCCGATAATACAAAGCCAAATTGCTGTCATTGACTTAACTGCCACAGCTGCTATACTGCCTATAAACACAGAGAAGAGGAAGAGGAGGCACAGCATGCTAACTAGAGAGCCAAACATGTTGTCCCCAGTGTGGACGTTTTTCACAGTTTTAGAGGAAGACACCATGATTTTGCTGGGGGTCTGATCCCTTTCTGTAGCTGTCATTACACTGGATAGATGCAGCGCTGAAGGACTGTCCCTGGAGCCACTGCCTTCCAGGTGAATGTTAGCCGTATGATGCTAACAGTTAGCCCTGTTACTGTGTGTGCAGGCGGACGGCGGGGTGCCCTACTGGCTTGTGATAAACAGAGAGGGAGAGAGAGCAGATCAAGGCAGGGCTTTGTGAATCAATACGCTGTGTGAGGAGCTACAATAATATCAGAGTTAACCCTTTTTAAATGGTGAAAAAAAGGAAACTAAAAATTTGGCAGGTCAGTGTTGATATTGTGACAGGCTCTCACAAATAAATCATTGTATGGCAAATACAAAGCCTTTTTGTATTGAAGGCTGCACTTACTTTAATTACTTGTGTAAAACACATTGACATGTCTGATTTGACACATTTGTCAAAGCGTTTAATTTGAGGTTGTAGATTTAAGGATGATACACAGAGCAACATACTCTCTACCTGCTGGAAATATTAGCGTGTGAACGGACCTGCTCTCACACACACCCATAGACAGCATGTTGATGCATGTCTTGTTAAAGCACTGTGGTTGATCTGTGTCTTGCACATAATTTCTCACCAGTATTTTTTCTCTCCCTGGCACATGACCTAACATTAAACTAACCTTTATAACCCTTCTTTCTTTTCTCACCTCACACTCTTATTTCCACATGTTCCTCTTTCTCTCTTGCTGTTCTTTTCTCCTTCGACTTTCTTGCCCTGTTTTGTGTCTCCTCACCTTCTTTTGGATTTTCACACTTAACCCTCTTATTTGTGTTTTTGCCCCCTCCTTGCTGTGTCCTGTCCCTCTGTTTGTGATCTTTGGTGTCTTTATCCTTCTCTCTCCTCTGTATCTACCACACACTCCTACGCTTCTCTCTCTCTCTCTCTCTCTCTCTCTCTCTCTCTCTCTCTCTCTCTCTCTCTCCTCTCAGGGAGGGATGTATGGGGAGAGGCAGGCCTCTTTGCCTCTAATGGATTCTTACGATGGTTAGGCTACACCCACTGTCACACTGCATGTCAGCGCATGGTATGTGTGTCCCACTGGCTGCCCCTCTCAACTCACTGCATGGCCTAATATATTAGTTGTGTATTAAGAGCTGTGACTTTCTGTGTGTTTGACAGTGACCAGTGTTTTCAGTGAGCTTCCATTGTACTGTATTTGGACTGTTTTTGCTCCCCCTGCTGGTGAAAAGTGTCAGTGATTTTAGTTCTCCCAAGATTTTTTTTCTCTCTGCACAGTTTGTGTAGCTGTTGTCTAACATGTGGTGACTTTGTTGCCAGCAGCCATTATTGTGTGTTATACTTTCTACTTTTTTTAAGCCTCTGCTGTGAATATGAATTTTAAATGTGTGATTCCTCCCGTCGAGGCTTAGAATGCCTCACATTAGCTGCTCCACATGATCCACTCTCTCACTTGTGCCTCTTCTTCTCTCGCAGAAAAACTGATTGTGTGCATCACAAGACGACAGCCTCCTCCCACCTACTGCCCTTGCTAAACTGACAATGGGGGACCACTACACTACCGATGGGACTAAACTCCATCCTTTACGCTCAACTCTTCTGTCCCTCTTTACTCATTTGCAGCTTTTCTTTCCCCTGTTTCCCCTTGTGACATTCCTCCATAGCAGCTGACAAACGAATGAAACCACACAGAATAACTGACGTGGATCTACGCTCCCTGTGGACAACTGGACGAGACACTAAGACCACTTTGTGCTCTGCGAGCCCCTGAACTTCAAAATGCTAACCACTCAATCAGATACCACAGCCACAACACTACATATCCACACTACACTATATAACACTACAGCCTGCCTGGACAACACTAATTCTCTCCTGGGCAAAAAGCAGAGACTGTGGCTTCAACATTTCTATTTCTTGGAGGTCGGAGCGTAGTCTTAGAATAATTAAGCTCATTAGAAAGAACTGTGGGATCAGAACAGGACACTTGTGGTGAAATTTTACGTAAATGGCTATTACACTGTTTTCAAGAAATCAAGGAAATGTGTCTTTTTCTCTCTCTGATGGTTAAATACTAGAACATTTTTTTTCCTACCACTGAGAACCAATGTTTAATGATCTAATCAGATATGTGTAAAGCTTCTGCTTCTGTTTTAGTAGTGGTTGTTCCTCTTCTTGCCTTGCGCTGTACCACAGTAATGGACATGTGCCAAATGACACTGCTACTGCTGCGACTGTCAAACGCAAGAAGTTCAGACACTCAGACTTTTACTGCAGCTACACTGAAAACTGTCATCTGCTTTGTTTTGTGTGCAGCTTGTGTCGGTGACAGTCCATCGCCAAGATGCATGGGGATTCAGCCTTTTCTCTATTTGATTGTGATCCATAGACATAAAGGGGTGGAGGTCCCTTTATGGATATTCCTACAGAGGAGACAAATTCTTTTCCATCTCCTTGGAATGGACAGTATAGTATATGTTTCTAAAGTGATGTTTCTGTTAAATGTAAGCACCATAACTTTGTAATTCTTGGAAGATATCACAGGATTCATGGGGGGCATTTTCTTGTATCTGCAGGTCTGTAATCTTATGAATGTAAATACAAGACTGTCTGTAAATGCATGTGTGTGGGCTAACTGGAGTGCCTCACTCATTCAGGATAGGTCTGATGGGTGTGCCCAACATGACATGGGTAACAAATCAAGGTGTGTTTTTTGGGGGAGTACTGTATATGGAATTCATCAGTTTTCTATTCTGCAAAATAATGGAATATGTGAACCTGTATGTATGTAAGAGTTGACTTGTGTTATTGGAATGATTTTTCCAGGTATAAGACTCCTGAGTTCTGTATAATTTACGGCTCCACAAACCCACAGCCTATTTGGCTTTAAGACTACAGATCAGTACATGGGAGATGTTTCTGCCCTCATTTCTTACGTACAGTGCTCGTTCTGTAGAAGATGGCATACCGGTATTCTTAGTGCAGAGTGAGATGTAGATACTTACTGACTGGATGATTAAAAGAAGCACTAGGGGGCATAATGTGTGTTTTTCTTCTTCTTCTTTTTTTTTAAAAAAAAAAAAAAACCTTTCCTTTGTTTTCCATGCCAATTGAAACGTGACAGGATGCCTCATTTTCTCAAAGTTGCCTTCAAGAGTGGACTGACTAAAAGAGGAGAAATGGAGGAGAGCAAGGGTTTGTGATAGAAATCTCCATGTAAGGAGGCATAGACCTGAATTTACCATTAGATAAGTGGGGAAAAAAATAAAAGCACATTTAAACTATATATACAAGAGAATATTTGTTAATTTTAATGGTTTTATGTATTTCTTTTTTTTATATTGATTTGGGTTTAACTGTTTTGGGTGCTCTTGGTGAACGCATATGCAATCAGTTTTTATGTTTTGATTGATCTTAATGAAATGATAAAATCCTCCAACAGAGTCATCAGATACTGGAACACTAATGGAAAAATCTGATTCTGGACTACACCTTAATCTCTTTGCCTTGGCTCTTAAAGTTGCACATTCTCATTTATGAATGAATTATGTAACTAGCAATACTGTTTTTAATAAAAAAAAGAAAATGATTTCTCACAGCCTTTGTATTCTTCGGCCTGTTGTTTATCATATTGTTTTATAGTGAATCAGGAGCCTGAGCTTTTGTTTGGCCATGTGTCGTAGTTTCCTCATGATCATTCCACAGAGATGCCAGGTGGGGGCGCTTTGAGTTTGCGACTCAATAACGTGGGAGCGTGTTAAACATGTAATGCTGATGTTACTTTAAGGCTGGGTTTTAATCCTATGTAACTTTACTGTCATGGTTTAAGGTAAAGTGTAAGTGCACAGAACACCTCTGCTCGTGCAACAAAGAATGCAGCTGGTAAGTAAAACTTAAATGCTAATGTTAGCTTATTTTAGCTGCGCTGTGTAGAGTTAACGTTAGCTAACATCACCGGTGACCTTTAATGGGATACATTTGCAAACTGTTGTTTGTGAGTAAGGTGGACATTGCCTATGTATTTTTTGTAAAATCATCGTTTTTTAATCATTTGAAGATACTGACCGGCTAAAGTTTAACAATGTAATGTCATGTAAGCGGGAAAATCCAGTATTCCCGTAGAAGTAAAATGTCGGATATTTAAATGCAGAGTTCACCGACGTTGAGCGCAGTTGTTCCCCTCCACGTGCTGCGTGACGGCTGCCACCTGCTCCCAGTCTAAAATAAAGGCTGATACACGAGCCAAGCTAAGCCACCTAATGCTAGGATATGTTGTTGTGTTGTTTTTCTTTTTTCCACCGCAGNGTTCACCGACGTTGAGCGCAGTTGTTCTCCTCCACGTGCTGCGTGACGGCTGCCACCTGCTCCCAGTCTAAAATAAAGGCTGATACACCAAGCTAAGCCACCTAATGCTAGGATATGTTGTTGTGTTGTTTTTCTTTTTTCCACCGCAGGTGAAAACTTTTTTTTCATTCACTGGTCAATTTTGATATTTTGGGCTATTTTGTTTTCGTATGCATTTAGACTCGTGCAGTGACACTCAGTTTATGGCCCGCGGGCCAAATCTGCCCCCCACTCCAGCCCTTTTCAAATTCACCATGAAACTAATGAATGTCACTGACAGAGATGCAGGCTAGCTTTCCACAGATTTCTGTAACGTATATTTGGACAATTTACCAGTCATCTGAAGTTTGGTGGAAATGTTATCACAGACCCTGTTTTTCTTCTGGTTGTCCTTAGAAGTTGCTAGTGCTGTGTTGTGCAACTCTGGGCATCTAGTCACCATCATTATTATTGCGCCCCTCTCTATTTTATCAGTCAAAGCCAGCCGGCCACTGCCAGAGCAAAATCACGTGGATGGTAAGGGCGCCAGCAGAGTTACTGCACGGTAATGTGAAAACACCTTAAGGTGCCAGAGTATAAACTGGCTCCTAAGTTAAAAATCATCAAAGTAGAGCTTGTTTATCAAAAAAAGTGCAAGGGGAGAATCCCCTGGACCCCACAAATGACTAGGCTAAGCCCCGATGTCCCTAAATCCTAGAAACGCCCCTGCATACATGTGTGGAGCTGCTGACAGGCCTCTGCATTTAACACAAGTGGTCTGACGAGTTGAATATCCCTGGACTAGAAGAAAGAAAACGTCCAAAATACACATTAAGGTGTTTATTTTAGTTCAAATTTCTGTTCTGGAAGTGTTTTCAAAAAGCACATACTTGTTTAGATAAGGCATTATTTGCATATTTAAACATACTATTTAAGAAAACTTGTAATATAAAGATAACTGTTAATGTAAGTAATCAACTGTGTAATTTTCATGGTGATAAATATTAGTTAAAAAATTGACCCTATTCACCTGGGGTTTGTCCCCTTGATACAGTCACAACATGCTGTTTTGTCCTTATTAATATTCCTTCAGCTGTCACTCCCACCTCTTATGTTCGTCCTTGCTTCCAGTGCCCATGTGGACATGCAGCCGTACCGGTGGCCAGATTATGAGACACAGCTTCTCAGAGAGCTGCAGAGACAACAAAACAATGCCCAATTCTGTGATACCCTGTTGCAAACTGAGGGTGAGCTGTGAAGCATATGTTAAGTTTTAAATTAAAGGGGTAATAAATAAAAAAATTAACCTTTTTTTTTTTTTTTTTTTTNTGTTGCAAACTGAGGGTGAGCTGTGAAGCATATGTTAAGTTTTAAATTAAAGGGATAATAAATAAAAAAATTAACCTTTTTTTTTTTTTTTTTGTGTGAAGGTATCTCAGTCCCAACCCACAGTTGCATTCTTGCGGCACTCAGTCCCTACTTGTCTCAGAAGCTGTCAGCCTCCCCGCTGCCTCCATCGGGCCAGAAGCGCCAGCTCCAGCTCCAGGCTGTGAAGGCCCAGACCCTGCTGAAGCTTGTTGGTCTTCTGTACTCTGGGGAGCTGGAGGTAGAAGGAAGCGTGGAGCAGAATGATGTGCTGTCTGCAGCCCGCCAGTTTGGAATCACAGACCTTGTTGAAGGACAGAAAGATGGGGTTGGGAAGGAGGGAGAACTCCAGAAAAGAAGTTCTGGGAGTTGCAGAGAGAGGACTGAAAGTAGAAAAATGCAGGATGCAAAAATTCAGGCTGAAATGGCTGGAATGAGAGAGAGAGATTTCCCAACTGAAAAGCAAAGGTGTGTATCCATAGGCACACAGACTGTTACAACGGTTGAAAAGACAGTGGGCGGTTATTTTACTTCCATCTCATTGCAATCCCAAAGCATCACACTTGATAAATATATTAGCTCCACTCCTCCACCTACTTCCAGTAAGCCCAGTGGAATGTGCAGTGATGGAGAAACTACATTAGATCGATCCTGTGACAGTGTAACAAATCCCACATCAATTCCATCTTCGTCCAGCAACGTGAAGACTCTCTCTATTCCCCCTAATGATGGCTCAGACTCTCCAACACCTCAGGAAGACAGCGCCAACCAGTGGTCATCTGGGTCCGGGGACAGCTTACAGGTGTCGGCTGAGGATGTGACAGGATTGGAGGATGGAAAATCAAATGGCAATGGCAGTGAAAATACAGAGTGGCCAAGCCACAGCAACAGAGATGAGATGCTAGGAGAAGAAAGGGGAAACTTAACAGAGAGGAGGTGTGTACATGTAGGGATAAAGAACCTGGCTAAGATGAAACAGAGGCAGCAGATGATGGACACCACACAGTTTTCTGTCAAGGTAAGAAGGACTAGTTAATGATGTCACATAGAAAACAATCCGGAATGAATTGTCAGTGTACATAGACCCTAAAGCTGGAATTACATTTAGTTTAACTAGTGTGTGATGTCGAGTTTTTCTTCAGAACAGGCGTTACCAACCTTTACAATCAGAAGAGCCATTTTTGCACCAATAATAATAATTAATTTGAATAAAGGTCTGTCTGTCTGTCTGTCTGTCTATCTGTCTATCTATCTATCTATCTATCTATCTAATACAAGCAAAACATATTTGAGTCTTAAAATAAAGGTGACACAGCCTGTTAAGTCTGAATTAGCCTATAAATATTACTAATAGGTGTTGACAAGATAGCTCCTCTGCAGTGGGCTGGTTGTGATTATTTGGTACTTTCCCTCTGCAGCATTGGTGGTGAAAGCAAACAAATTTGTCCATGCACTATTTCATTCTCCTTTTTATTCCGAGACCTCACCTTTCCTGTTTTTTTATGCCTCCACGCCAGCGATAGCCATGGCCGGAGGCATTATGTTTTCGGATTGTCCATCTCTCCGTATGTCTGTCCACCCCATCCTTGTGAGCGCGATATCTCAACGACGCCTTAGTGGAATTTTTTTTTTCCATTTGGCACAAATGTCCACTTGGACTTAGTGATGAACTGATTTGATTTTGTTGGTCGTAAGTCAAAGGTCAAGGTCACTGTGACCTTGCATCTGTTTCATGAACATGATATTTCAAGAACACCTTAAGGGAATTTCTTTAAATTTGTCACAAACATCCACTTGGACTGAAGAATAAACTGAATTTTGTGGTTGAAGGTCAAAGGTCAAGGTCAGGTAATTGAAACATTAGAGATCATTTTGTCTTGCAGCTCCCTGCTTGTAGTTATGATTCATTTTTTGTCAAGCAAGTTTTGTCAGGGTATCACAATCACTCAGCTGCTGTTGCCTAGAATTTTCAGTCATGTCTCCATTTTCCCTCGAGCACAGTCACAACTGTAAAAATGACACATCATTTCTCCATTTCACAACCAAAGAAAGAAAGGAAATGAAAATGTGAGGATTGTCAGAACAAATGTGTAGAAAGCCCACTGGTGTTTTTCCTTGATGTTGTCATAATCACAGTGTTTTCTTCCCTCTGTGCAGGTGAAGCTGAAGAGGAGGACCAAAGGAGAAGAGTGGGAGGTTGTGAGCATGAAAGACAAAGATGACATGTTGTCAGTTCTTACCGCCCGGAAACAGGTAGATGATGCATTTATACACAGACACACTTGTTACCCTGTTCACTTGGATTTGATTTGATCTGTTGAGAAAATGATATTACAGTAAGGATCCCTTCATCTGCCAAGTGCATTAACTGCTCAGTAATTTGTGTTACTGATGCAGGGCAGAAAAAGACGACTGTCTCACAACATTTACTAAAAACATGACCAGGGCCCTATGAAATCCATTTATCCAGAATCAGTTTTATTTTTTCCTAAATTCCATGTTTTCTGTTTTAATTTTTCTGGAATCTGTGTTTTGAGATTAAGCACATTTTGTCATCAGAAAGAGTGTCCGATCATGTGGGGATGAATACAATTTCAACAGATCAATAAAAAAATTCAAAATGTAATGAATATCAATGAATTTGATGTAATACAACATTGCACATTTTTTAATCAAATAAATTGCTTCAATATAGTTAGAAAACAAAACATTCCATCTGTTTGTAAAATAAAGTGCTTCACATTTGAGCTTCTTGTTGCTCTGCTCTAAATGTAGCTGTTAGTGTCAAATGCCTCAGTTTTCTGGATGACTGCGGGGTGTGACAATAATGTTCATAGTCAACCCATCTTTAACGAATAAAGTCATTTCTCTCACAGTTTAGTGGTATTTATTAATTTATAAAAGACACAGGTAAACTGTTTTAACTTCCTGGGAATATAATATATAATATAATATAGTATTTGTACTGTGTCAATGCCTTACTTTGAAAAGTACACGTAGTCATGTGTATCCTGGGCTGTTTAAATGCATTTACAGGCGATGTGAGTGACAGCTGGCTTGATACAGAAATATCAGATGCTGCCTCTTGACCCAGAGAAGCACAGGAGGATTTGATCCAGCTTGGCTGACTGAGAAAAAGACTGCAGTCAAGCTAATGTTGTCACTCGCATCTCTGCAGTCAAACCAGCCACTGTTAAAGTTGAAGACAAACATGAGCAGAGCAGAGCAGAAAGAATTCTTGGAGAGTAGAACAGCTGAGCCGGGCCAGGTGCAATTTTTTTTCACCCGGCATGTGTGGAAGAGCTGGGGATTGATAAAAAAGTCAGTTTGTATTTGGTTCTGATATGAATTCAGTTCTATCAAACTAAATTTGAATGAAGATATGTGACCTCTTATTTATCTGTCTGAAGGATGACTCCAACCACACAAGAACACAGGCGGACCTTACAGACAGCAAAGCCCCTCCCTCCTCTGTCCAGCCATGCTCAATTCATAAACCAGAGACCTTGATTGTTCAACCTGCTGCCACCAACCCCCCTGAACCACCTTCTCACCCCAACGCCACCTCTGACTTCCAGCTCCTCTCTAGTGACTGCCTCGCCCCAAACCAAAATGATGGCTTAGTGTCAGTCCCTCAGCCTCCAGGCCCTGTGGAGGAGTGTGATGAGCAGATAGAGAAGCTGTTGGAGGACATCATGATGGGCCTGAACATCCTGCCAAACTTGGAGAGGGACTGCAAGAAGTCTCATTATCCACAGCCGAACCATGATGAAGCACTGGCTGTTTGCCAGGTCCCAGCTACAGAGAATGAGAGGCTGCAGAGTCGCATGCATGCTGCTGTCAGCGCAGCAGCGTTTGTGTATGACCAGGATTTTGGGACACAAATTGGTCACTCATCAACAGATACAGGTATCTCGATGCAATTGCATTCTTATGATATATACTTTTTCCTCTAACTATGTGGAGTGGGGCTTGCAAGCTACAGAGATCCTGCTAATGGAACAAGTAGCCATTTTTAATTCAAAGATGGAGAAATTTGTTAATTGGGATATTGGCAAAAATAGGACATTATGTGTCTTTTTATATATACAGTATTATAACTTTATTCATGTGTTGGGTGTTGAATCATGGCAGTGGATAATTTCACATCTATAGCTTCTTTTATATACACCAGGGGTTGACAACCTTTGTGATAAGAAGTGCCATCTTTTAAGTGTCTTCTTAATCTGTGTGCTATGTCAACCCTTGCTCCTCAAAATGCTCCATAAAAACTCTGGCTGTATCCCTACCTTTTCTTGTTTGGGGCATTGATTTTAAGCAGCAGAGCTCCTCTCTTACAGTCAAATCACAGTATCTTGACATGACCAACAAACATGATATAGCATTCACCTCCTCAAGTGCAATGTTAAATACGATGGCTTGTTTAAAACTAATTGTTTGCTGCACTCAAACGTTTTCTGTCATTTCTCCAGTGTGTAGTTAAAGACCTCTGTCTGACATTGGGGTGTGTTTATGCCTCGTTTTAGGAAATAGCTGTGGCAGAAGGCATCATGTTTTCAAGTCGTCCGTATGTCCGTCCATACGTCCGTCAATACCCGTACGCTTGTCTGACTAATGCTTGTGAACGTGATATGTGAAGAATGCGTCAAGGCATTTACTTCAAATTTGGCATAAATGTCCACTTGGACTCAAGGATGAACTGATCACATTTGATTGTCACAGGTCAAAGGTCAAGGTCCACATCCATTGCACATTACATCCATCTCATTCTTGTGAACTCAGTATCTCAATAACACCTAGAGGGAATTTCTTAAAATTTGTCACAAACGTTCACTTGTACTCAACGACGAACTGATTCGATTTTGGTGGTCAGTGGTCAAGATCACTGTGACCTTGCATCTTTCTCATTTTTAAAAAAAAATATTCTCAAGAACACCTTGAGGGAATTTCTTTAAATTTGACACAAATGTTCACTTGGACTGAAGAAAAAAAAAAAAAGATTAGAATTTTTTAGTCAAAGGTTAAGATCAGTATGACCTCACAACATATTTTTTTGGCAATAACTCAAGAATTCTTATGCTAATTATGACAAACCCTCACACAAATGTCTAATAGCATATGATGATGAAGTGATGACATTTTATATCCAAAAGGTCAAAGGTCAACTTCACTGTGACATCATAATGTTCTGCATAAAACACTTTTCTGGCCATTACTCAACATCATATCTCAAGAACAGAACGGAAGACATTTGGTCAGTTACTGAATTGGTGACACTAATCTTGAAACTGTGCTGACTGTATAGATCCTCTGAGCTGTCGGGGGAAAGATGTGTGTGAACCATCCATTTTTTCACAGACATGGATGTAAAATTTAAGAGAAACTTAATTGTTATGTGGAGGCTTACAATGAAGGGGTGGTAATTCTAGTTAGCTATCAGGCCTGCCATTGTCCACTGAGCCTGCCCCAGCAGTGTTATTATTAGAAGAAGTAGGCAACAAGTACTAGCCAATCAGAGGCAGAGAGGGGTGTCTTTGCAGAATACATGTGGCTGTGATTAAAAAAAAAAAAAAAAAAAAAAGCTGTGAAAGAGGTAATTTGGCATGCAGATGAGTAGGCACTTCGGCATTTCCAAAAAAAACCTCGTGCTAATATGCTTTTGGTTAAGCTACCGCATGCCACTGGTGGCACTGATGCATTAAGGTTACTGACCCCTTATGTAAACAGTCCTTTATCTTTGTTTTCCTTAACTGTCCTCATCAGATTGATTATTTTGTCTTAACAAGAGTCCAATACTCAAATATAGTCAATATACTATCATATGAAATGGAGAAAAGCAAAAAATCCTCACAACTGAAAAACAGGGGCAACAGAATGTTACTTGAATTACCTAAGTTTTCAATTAAAGCTATAGTTGGTAATGTTGGAGAGCTAGCAAGATTTGAAAGCGGCACCTCCTCTAAGCTCCACCCCCTCCTCCCCCTCCCGTCAGTGCTCCATTCAAAGCCACAGCCCCACAAACTTGAACGCGCATCCTGCACTGCAGCAGGAGTCAGCAGGGCAGAGGAGAGCCAAGTAAAATAACAAATCCCCCCAAAGCAAACAAATAATTACCTGTCTAACAGAAAGACAGCAACCTCTGCATCACTTTTCAGGCCCTTCAGCTCCCTCAGTTGTCTCCACCGTTCAAAAGCTGCAC
>NC_065510.1:44107235-44117204 GCF_006386435.1 Epinephelus moara
TGGGTCTCATTCATGAAAAGTGAGTAAATCTGTGTGTAGATTTGCACATAAAAGCTTACTCTACTAAAAACCTACTCCGGATTCAGGAACGCCACGGGAAACTCAGATTTGATCGTAAACACGTGTGTATGATCATGAATGCCAATCCATCGTAAAGTGACAGCGCGCTCCCGGTAATCAGCAATTAACATAAATCCCCGCCCATGAATAGCCAAGGACCACCATATAAGGAGGTGTAGGTGCATCCAGTCGTCCTGTCAGTCATGGCGCAAACAAAGAAAGAGAAAGAAAAAAGAATTTTTCCGAAGCGGAGATCGAAATAATTTTGGGTGAACTTAAGAAAAAACATTTTATTTTCTTCAGTTAGTAGTGGTGTGACAGGGACAGGCAAAGCGAAGGCCTGGAGGGAGGTAACATGCTGTTAATGTTGTCTCTGTAGTACAAAGAACCATGTCAGAGGTGAAGCGTAAATGGTTTGATATGAAACTGGAGGCAAAGAAACGCATAATAGGCCGTAAGGTGAATCAGAAAAAGTCTCACAGAAACTGATTTCCGCTCCGACATCTAAGAGTGGGCTACAATGAATACCGGGCCATCAAATCACAGCATCCGCGGTGAGAGGACACATGCGCTTTTACGCACGCGGGTGATCACGGATATTTGATGTGGGAAAGATGTAGCCAGATGTATTACCTGTTTAAGATACGTGGCTGTCTGTCTGTCCGTCCATCCGTCCGTAGCACGAGTCATGTGTGCCACTTCACCACCCACCCAGCGAATAACGCTCAGGCGGAACAGATCATTACGCTCAGACGGAACAAGTGCCGAATTACGACCCCGATCACAGGACTCTTGCGGGGTTATGAGCTACGAACTCCCGCTGATTAGCTGAACATGTATCGATCTTTTTTATGAAGTAAAGATCGTGTAGTCCCCAGATGTCGGAACGAGATGAAACAATAACTGCGTTCACCTTATGGCCTATAAGCACACACAAAAAATACAGCGGTCACCAAACAAACAGAAGATTCATTTGTGGGGTTTTGAATGAAGTGGGAACGGGAAACCAGAGATGTTTTGTGCGTAATGGATAAACTCTAAATCAGTGATGGCTGTCGGAATGTAGAGCTATTTAACATTTATTTTAACAAATGATACGGATAACATATAGCCTACAGCAGTTTTGTATGCATCGTCTTCAAATTATTTGAATCTTAATAGCCTAAAGCTCTGTTTTATACAACGTAAATTAAACATTTTTCAAATCAGATTTATTCATTCAAATGATCAAAAAGCCACAAAAAAAAAAAAAAACGTGTTGTCTCAAATAATTCTTTCAGCTGGCGCGTGCTCCTTCGTGGCTCCACCACCTGCTGCTCCTGCTGCCCCTGCTGAACCCAGGCACCGAGGCCGAAGAGGCTGTGATCCGGCTGTCCTTACGGATATTTTTATTATCATCATTCAACATGTAGAAAGAACGTGTAATCTATTGAGTCGATTTACATAGATAATTCACAATCATGAACCTAATCTGGATCTTAAACCTGCTAATTGCCAACTAATTTAACTAAATGTGTTATATTTTTAATATTTTGTCATGTTTAGATTACGTGTTTCAAAGGCATCTGTGTATTGTGTACATAACAGAGCGCAATACGAATTAAAATTGTAATTTCCAATAGTGACAAGCAATATTTATGTGCTTTACTAAATTTACACAAGCACTACGAGTGGTCAGGAGCAGGAGTAGATTTTGTTAGTAGCTACGAAAAGATCGGAGCTACTAAAATATTGATGAATGCGGACACGCACGTAAATTTCCGTCTGCGAACAGTTTACACACAAATTCCTTCTGCTCACGTTTCATGAATGAGACCCATTATGTATTGACTACTCTCAGGATGGAAGGACCATTTCACCCAGTATAACAAGAAGTGTTTCTGAACGGGATTACCAACTATAACTTTAA
This sequence comes from Epinephelus moara, assembly GCF_006386435.1. NCBI lineage: Eukaryota > Metazoa > Chordata > Actinopteri > Perciformes > Serranidae > Epinephelus > Epinephelus moara. Next base: position 44,109,205 of record NC_065510.1, read on the forward strand.
CTAATCGTTTCAACTCTAATTGCAAACTTTGTATATATAGTTTTGAGCAGTATGGTTAAAATATATCTGAATCTGGTATTGTCCAGCACTTACTAAATCAAACAAAGAACACAGACCCTACTTAAAATGTTCCTTCTGTTTAATCCATGAGCACTTCTCATTTATCACACTAACAGTGTCACTGGAACCTGACTGAAGCCCACACTGCTGCCTCTCCTCTTGTCAATCCTCTACTATCCAAAACCCCCACCCTAACACCAACCACCTCAGCTTTGTTAATTTATTATGGATTGATTGCAGTCTTCTCACCTGTTTTACAGGTATCTATTGTTTTACAGCTCAGAACCAGCCCAGCTGCTCAGGCCTTTCATCTGTACAGCCAGATGCTGTGCTAATCGAGCAGCAGCAGCAGCAGCAGCAGCAACAGCAACAGCAACCCTCTCCTCAGTATCACTCATCTGTCACATCCATGGAACAAAGAGATGGACCGAGTCACCCGGGCATACCTCTGTCTAAAAGTCAAAATTGTCGATATCCTGAAGCACCCAGAACAACATCAGCACTCTTCTCCGGTGGTCAGAAACTACTTACTACTCTTACTTATTACCCCGCATGCCAGGAACTGTTTTCACAGGACAGTCAGAGCATCCTACAGTTTTTACCCCTGACAAATGAAAATATGGCACAGTCCTCGCATAATTTACCTTGCTTGGGTGATTTGCGGCTTCCTCGGTGCCTTTCTCCATTAGAGCCTTCTACCTCAGCAACAAAACATCAGCCTGCCCTCAACAACTCAGTGAACCAAAGCCATAAAATTCAGCCACAGCCATCTCTACATGGGCGACCCTGGCTAACAGTAAACCCCGGGCCACTACAATTCCCTTTCAATGCCATCACTCACAGAGAAAATAAAAGTGTGTCTTTATCACAGGATACACACTGCAGCTGTTGGTCAAAGCAATGGCAGAAACATCCGGATATGAGTCCACAATCTTGTACTATGAAAGAAGTGGAAGAGAGAGGAGCACAATCTGCTGGTCATCAAAATGTGGCAGAGCTCAAATCTTCTCTCAGGAAAAAGGAAGAAAGTTTGAAATGTAAACAGGGCGATGCTGCAGCACCTAAAAAGAGGAAGAGAAAGCACACAGCTTGTCCACAAGAGGCCAGCTCTACTCTGGCATACAAACATGTGAAAGTCAGTGATGGAACAAAAGGTCAAATCAACCTGGGCCTTTGTTCAGTCAGCTTGTCAAGCAACAATGTGCTAGCGAAGGAAAGAAAAATGGCCACTGGTTCCTCAAACACATTCAAAAAATTTGTACAGAAACAAAATGAGCCATCACCTACAGACAGTCAGGGAGAGAAAACTAGAGGGCCTGGGGATCTCAGTAGTGACCAGAAAAGAATCAGGACCAGGGCTTTTCTGAAAAAAGCTCAAGAGACACCAAGTAACTCAAGCACAGACAATTTAGTTTTAAAACCCATGTACCGTATAGCTCCGATTGTGAATAAACCAGGAGTTTGCAAGCGGGGACGTGGAAGACCAAGGAAAACAAAGCTTGAGGAAAGCCAACCAGGGAGCTCTCATGCCATCATTGAAAAACTGAACCACAATGTAGAAAAAGACCTCCAAGTTTACAGCAATTTGCTGAAGGAGGAGAGTGAAAAAGCAAAGAGAAGGTGTAAAAAACGGAGGAGGAATAGAAGTGAAATGGAGGCAATTCCACCGAAAAAGGCTGCAAGTGCTAAAAGACCTGTAAAGGCTCAGGCAAACAATAACGATGTAATCCCAGAGGGAAGAAAACATGGGACACCCAAACGGCCACGACTGGTCTCTCTAAAGGAGTTTCAAAAGATTATCAAACGCCAACACTCAAAACCAAGGAAGTCAAAAGAAAGCCAGGAGCAGAAAACTGATGAAACTGTAAGAAATGTAGAAAGTGAAGGAAAGGCGTGTGGTAGCAGATCTGAAGAATTAACTAAGGAGACAGAGATGGACACAGACTCTGCTCAGACTCACAACAGTGACAGAATTGAGGAGTCTCATGACCTCCTCAGTGTCACAGTTGATAAAAATCACAATCAGATTTTCGACCAATCAACAGCAGAGTGTGGCAAATCACAGCAAGATGACACAAACGGTTCCACTGGTAAGGAGACCAGTCTGTTTGGTGAAGGGTCCTTTAATGTGTTGGGAGAAGAGGAGGCTGAGTTGGTAGCTGAGAGGGAGCAGCCGCTGGAGAATCCTGATGAAGGTAAAGTGTCTGTTCCTATAGTCATAGTTCGCAGATTTTCAAGCCCTTTTTAATGTTTATAGTGAGAGTGCAAATCGGTGAATATGAAATGAAATATGCGAAAAGCTAACCTCTAATCAGTCAACCATTAAACATTTATGATGAACTGGATAGGCTGAAAAAACACATTCACGGCAACCTGCTTCAGTGCTATCCAGTGGTGGTAATTCTTCTTCTTCTTCTTCTGCTTCCGCTTCTGCTTATAAATTTAGGTGATTTAGGTGGCCCCGAATCTACCACCCAGTTGTGGGTCAAATTCTCCACAAACTCACCACAGTCTTTCTCTAGCAAATCCACCATCCACTAATCATAGCAAAACCATAAATCTTAAGCTCATAAATAAAACCATAAGATGAAATAACACATAATAAGTAATAAATTCATGACATCATTAGTAATATAAAGTGACAGTGTGACAGATAGCAATGACCATAAGATGCTTGAACCATTGCTTGAGTAATGTTGAACTGGTTTTAAGATGAGCTCATGATAAAGAGACATACAGCCCTGCATTCAGAGTTTGGTAGAATCTTTTGATCCAAATCTCTCTCAAAAAAAAATTTCAATTCAGCCTCAGTGGTATTGAGCCTTGCAGCATGGTGGAAGAACTAACAAATGTATTCATAATCATAAGTAAAAGTACAGAAGTATTATCAGCAAAATGTACTTAGAAGTATGAATGGTTGTGCAGTGAAATGCCCCCTGTGGATGATTATGTATGACATTATTAGATAGTACTGATGCATCAGTGTGGAAGCAGCAATTCACTGTTGTAGCAGCTCGAGATGGAGCTGGTCTTTACTTAATATACAGATAGTGCAAATAACCAAATTCTGATCATAGACTGTATAAAGGTGGACGACATGACAGCGCTCCAAAAGCAAAGCCTGTCCACTCCATGTTAGCAGATGGGACAAAAATTGAAGTACAAGTCAAATGAAGTTTTTCCAAAGATGGTCTATGTCATTTAAGGCCGACTATTTAACGCTGATATTTGTTCAAGTGTTTGTTTTACTGATAAGTTTGGCTTTAATTAGTTATTTGATGCTAAAAAAAAGATGTCATGATTGCCAGCTGTGTGTGCCAGTTGGTGTGCTTGTGATCAGTGGTGCTGCTCACGATTGGTTAGAATGGTGTATAGGCAGGAACTTGATGCTGCTAAGATTGCTGCTGTGCAAACTCTAGGTGTTTCTCAAAGTCAAGGATCCTTCCTTGGGAGGATGGGTCCTCCCAAGGAAGGATCCCGCAGAGACAAGGCAAGAGTCCTCCCAAGCATTCAGTGAACATCATCATTAACCCTTAGCAGACTGAAGAGGTTTCAGTTACTGTGATCATTTTGGCACTCTATAATGTTGTTGGACAGTTTTAAACAAATGTATCAGTATTTTCAGAATCACAAGACTTTTAGGGAGAATATATTTCTGGATCATATTTAAGAGTAAGTGGACTAATGAAGTAAAGACAACAGCTGAAAAAGTTCTAAATTATCAGTATGAACACAGACAGAATCACTCTGTCATTTCAAAGTGATCCATATTTTCTGTGTGTGTCACCGCACACTCTGCTACAATAATATGAACAGATCTGATCTGATGAGCTGCGCTGCTCTGAAACAGCTGACCGTGCCGATTGTACATTATACTGCCCAGTAATCCTCTAAAATAAGTTCACCTCAAAACAAAAGAGTGATGCTTTGACCTGCAGGATATTCTAATGTCTTCACTATGGCCGTTCTCACCGCGATTCCCCTGAAAAATACACCTAACAGTTATCAAGTCGTTACCATGTGAACAAATCACGTTATTTAAAAAAAATCTTATTATTCGGCATTGGACACATTAGAAAGTATAAATTATGAGGTTTCTGTCAATATTTTTTTCACGCTTGGATGATCAAAACTCAGGTGGAGACATTAATCCAAATAAATGACATATTAATCTAAATCCTGCTGAGCTCCACTGGCGCGGGTTTCATTGAAGAGGTACTGAAGAAATGATCATGTACTGTGCAAAGCATTGTGGGGATTTTATACCCGCGTAGGATCCACACATGCATCCTTCGAATTTCTCTGAAAGGACTCAGTCCTTCGTGAGACTTGGAAGGATCCTTGACATAGAAACAATCCTTCGGCGGGGGTTGATAACATAGCGTCCTTCAAATTCAGCCGTTTGAGGATCCTTCCTTGACATTGAGAAACACCTACTTACTCCAAATGACGTCACCAGTACAAGATGGCAGCGGCCATACCCAAGATATTTTGGCTTCATTTTATACAGTGGGAGGAAGTGGAGACAAGTTGTCCATCTTGATATATTGTCAGTGTTTCTGATAAACAAATCTGTTCAGTTTTTTGGACTTTTCTCAGATCTTTGCTTTTTTGTCAAACATTGGATAATTGTAACTTTGGGCTAAAACAATTAATTAAATGAAACCATTTGAGAAGTTGGAGAGGAAACATCCCTTTAATGGAGCTGCTAACAACTCAGACGTGAAAAATGCAGGAATAGTCAGTCATTGTTTGTAAACTGTAAAAAGTGAAAGCACCAGATTCACTTGCATTCACTAAATTTGTGTTTCTCTAGTGCTGTGTCTGTTATTTTTGTTGCCTTTTATTGAGGTTCTTTGGATTAGGGATGGGATGATACTGATGTTTAAAATAATTTGTCTGATAGCTGATAGCGATACTAATGCTTTATTGCGTGCTGCTTACAGTCTGGCACCTGATGGCTACCTTTTTAGAAAGTCCTGATCTCACCTGAGCGCCGTGCCCAGAAATGTCCTGAACACAGCAACATTCTAAGCAAATCCAGACAGAGGGCAGAGTAGAATAAACTTTACATGACATTATTCACAACTTGGATTATTTATTATGAAAAATCCACACCCTCACAGACTAAAGGGATATAAATATTTGAATGGACACATACTTTGATGCTCATGGTTTCAGTAAAATGAATTGAACGATTGAATCGTGGAGAAGCTAACGATGCTAAAGATGTGTAGCATGTCCATATTGACAAAAGTTTAAACTTTATATTTGTATACGCAATCTCAGCAGCTAACTAATGATAGCTCAAGCGGATCACCAACGATCCGTTGGGCTTTAAGAGCACCAATTTATCGGCCGCACATTGGTATCGGCTGATATATGTCTCAGTGACTGCCATCGGCCTATCAGCAAATAAGATGACATTCACTGATGGCAGTGGCCGATGTTTTTCTGTATGTGTAAAGTCGTACCATTGTCCCGAGGACAATAGAAAATGTGTTTGGGACAAACAGAGATCTTCCCAAGAGGACACTCTTTATCAGCGTGTCAGGGGATTTTTTATTTTTTACTTTTTTTATGTGAAAAAGGTTATTCTAAACAAAAAAAGCATTAATATCAGTATTTGCCATCAAACAGTATCATCCCATCCCTAATCCAAAGAACATGAATAAAAGGCATCCAGACCCAGCGTCTAATTGAGACTGGCTTTCCTTTGTCAAAACATGTAGCGTCACCTGGTTACTAAGAGGCATTTGGTGTTTAATTGGGCCTTGGCTTTTAATTTAAGTTTTATGGTAAAATGGAAGTGCCTCAAGAACTACTTAAGTACAGTACTTGAGTAAATGTACTTTGTTACTACCACTGCCCTGCAAAAAATAAAAATTCCTTTGAGGCTTATCTGCCACTTTAATACAATTGAGCTTAATCATATTTTGTTTGTTGTCCTCCAAGAATAAACAATGGCCACTGAAAACTCAAAAGTAACATTTCCAAAAACTGTGTCCCAACAGTCATTCTGGATAATCTATCTTAGTTTCTTCTTTTTTAGCACAGGAAGTCTGTGATGCAGGAGTGCCAGATACAACACAGCAGACCGCTATCAACAAGGAAGGCTCATCTTACAGTGACACCCATCTGCCCCAAGAATACAGAATGTCTTTGGACCACAACTTGAATCCCCAGACCGTGGAGAGAACTAGTCCACCTCTGTCAGACACTGTTGCTTTCAGCAAGAAATCAGACTGTGATCAAGAAGAAGAAGAAGTGGAGGAGGAGGGGGAGGTAGATGTTCTGCTGTACTCCCCAGACAAAGTGCCTCACATCAGAGAGTGTGAGAAGGGACTTGACAACATGGCCATAAGTCCTGAGGAGGAAGAGGAGGATGATGAAACTGAGATTGATGTGACTGGAGATGAGGCAGAGTAACCTTTGTATATGTGCATACCTTTTTACTATGTTGTGTGGCTAGTTCAGCACTTGAGAGTGCCAAGCCTAACATTTTCTCTGTTCTGGTTTTAAGTATGTTCACAGAGATGCCAAATCCATTTTGCTGTGAAGCTATATCAGAAATTTTTCTGTTTCCACCCTCAGTCAGTGCCTGGTGATTATAAACTGTGTGTATGCAAGAATTACAGGCTGAATACTTGTTTTGACCTCCATTTAGTTCAATATATAAGGTTCAAATGGATGTTTAATTTCCATTAATAATATACCAAAGCTTTGATTACAGATGGGTTACATTCTTACTGTTGTTCATGTCTGTCAATAATTGTATTAATTTCACATTTTCAGAGAAATAAGAAGTGCCTGCTTAAGGTAAAAGCACTTCAGCAGCAGTGTCTGTGTAAGGAACTATTATAGGAAAGAAACCTAATTTTGAGCCTGTATTTGGAAAGCACATTACGTTTTGAGTAAAGTACATCATTATGGTTCATATATGTGTATATATATGTATATATAAAGAAAAAAGAAATCTGTCTTTTCATGCATGTGTTTTTATTTGACATGACACCAGTAAGTATAAATGAATCTGTGGAAGTGTACAGAGACAACAGAGGGCGCTCTGTTTCTGTGTTCCGTTTAAACAAACTTTATTAACAGCGGAAATGTGAGCGGAAACACTACACACGTGTTGTGTTGCAGGTTTGAAGGTTACACAAGAAGCGTTGGACAGTTTGCTGTCGGCTGTCCGCTGAAGAGTGTCAGTAGGACGGCGTGTTTGTGGTCAAAGCTGGGGGTGAGCACCACTGAAGCACAGACATGGATCCCATGAAGGCACAGCAGCTGGCGGCGGAGCTGGAGGTGGAAATGATGGCTGACATGTACAACCGGTAAAACCAAGCTAACCATTAAGCTAGCTGTCTCTGATCTATGCTAGCTGTCTGTCAGCAGTAAACCGTCTCATGGCCTTCATTAATAGTCTTTATTAATGTTGTACCGCGGTAACAAAGGCTCATCTAAAGGTTACGTTTAGTGAAGCCACAGAGTCCTTGGCCCAATGACTGTAGCTCCATGTGTCAGAGTAATCGATGCTCTGTCGACACAGATCAAGACTGTCCAGTAAAGCTACACGTTTCAGCAGGACTACAGAAGCTGTTCTCAACAGCTTAGAGTTAATTATGTTTATGTATGTCTGCAGATTCTCAAAAACCCATAGAAGTTTTTCTATTACAGTAACACATACTATGTGTTACTGTAATAGAAAAACTTAAATTTAAGGCTATGTGACATAGCCTTAAATTGATTTAGATGAACTACTGCTAACTTTAGCATAATCGTCGTTTTCTAATTGTAGCTTTTCAGTGCGGAAAGCCCAGTGTAGATTGGGTTTTAGGGCTTAACAATTGTATGTATATATATATATATATATATATATATATATATATATATATATATATATATATATATATATGTATATATGTATATATATATATATG
>NC_065510.1:44117226-44125331 GCF_006386435.1 Epinephelus moara
ATATATATATATATATATATATATATATATATATATATATATAGATCTATATATCTATATAGATATATAGATATGTGTATCTATATAGATATATAGATATGTGTATGTATGTATGTATATGTGTGTGTGTGTGTGTGTATCTATCTATCTATCTATAAAATTTGGAATTGTCTTGCGCAGTAACAGTATTTTTTTGGGGGGGTTGGTAAATGTGAGTCTTCCGTGTTGCACATGTCTGCACCTTCACAACCAGAATCGAGGAAGTGAGTGACCAGTTAAATATTGTTACGCTAGTAGTTTGAGGTTTTACCCACTGATACCCACTGGTCCTGCTGCTTTTTGGTGCTCAGGCACTAGAAAGCCCTCCTGAGATCATACTCAGAGAGGGAGACGTATTGCTTGTTGACTACCGATGGCCTCAAAGTGAACATAGAAATTGTTCAGCTTCCTCAGTACTGAGACATCATATTAAGGTGCTCAGGCATGATAAAATAGCCCAGTAAATATTCCGACCTTCACACAGTGTTTTAAAAATCTGCTTCCTTTCCTTCCAGAATGACCAATGCCTGCCACAGGAAGTGTGTACCGCCACATTACAAGGAGGCGGAGCTGACAAAGGGCGAGTCAGTGTGTTTGGACCGCTGCGTGGCTAAATACCTGGACCTCCATGAGAGGCTGGGACGAAAGCTCACAGAGTTGTCTGTCCAGGACGAGGAAGTGATGAGGAAGGCAGCTGTGGGGAGCGGATAGAGACACTGATGAAAGAAACCAAGTAGAGCATTGTGGGGGACTAAAAGGTAACATGGGGTGGGCTTGGCATATCTGGTTTCTCTAAAATGAAAAACTTGTATTTCAATGAGTGGGTGGGTTTTGTTTGGGAAATCAGAAGTGAAAAAAATAATGCTGTTGAGGGTCCACTAAGAGAAACTGCTTCCTCTACTGCAGCAGAAGATGACAGAAAGGATGAGGCTGAGGGAAGCACTGCAGGAGCTGGTGGAACCACAAGACAAGGACATCTTGAAACTGCTCACTGTTCCACCACCCTCTCTGGATGCGCCAAATCAGTCTTACATTCAGCTTGCCCTCTTCCTCAAGAGGTCACCTGAAAATAAACTGGAAAGGACATGTCATATTATTTTTAAAAGTCATATTTTGTGCTTGTTTTAGCTGCTTGGAGTGTGAGAAATGTGCTGCTTCTGCTGCAGAAACTCAAACACTAAGTGGAAGCATTGTGGTGTCAACCATCTGGCACTCATGGCAGGTTTAAACAAACAAGAATGATTTTCATTTAGTCTTTGTTCCCAGATCACCCTTTGAACTTTGGTAGGGGTAAACATGGGCCCTCTCTGTAAGGTTGCAACACAACATGGTAGTCCGGTAGATAAAATGTTCACAAATACAAGTTGTCTGTTATGCAGACATGAGTCAATTTTTTATTTTTTATTTTATTTTATTATTATTTTTTTTTTTTTACAAATCCTTGAAATACAGGAAGTCAGATACATTGGTCAGGGGATGCACTGAATGAATTATGTAAGGTGGGATGATTTGTCTTTTCATACAAGACATTATGCATAATTGACTCTCTGTCAGCCATGGATGGTGCTATGTTGGCTTTGTCTGCAACAAGACTGCCAGTCAGGCTGTTCTGACTACATCGTCGTGTGTTGAAGATGAACTCATTTGTCATGCTTGTGTAGACTGTGTTGCTCTCTGTGTCAGTGGTTGTTTTTGTTTATTAGTTTCCATGTGTTAAGCACTGTGTCAGTGATGCAGCTTCTCATCTGTATATCTGAGAAGCTACAGTGTTTTGTTGTTAAGTACAAATAAAATAATGCCATCCTTTATCTGATCATCGTGAGTGTTGTTATAAGGGTATTGAATTGCCATTCTCTGTCCTACAGTTACTGTCGCACTGTTGGCACAGACGAGGCTGGGTTTTCTAAATGTGTGTCTGTACCTTTAAGAGAAACACAGGGAGATTGGAGTGAGGAAGTGGAGACTACTGACTTTCGTTTCCCTCGATACACTTATTTATATACGCACTTTGTACAGTGGAAAGAGGAACTAACAGCTGCAGAAACTAGAAAGTTCACAGGGACACAGTTGCACTGTGTGGTTTTGTCACCCAGGTGGACAAACTTTTCATGTCCGTGAGGAGCCCCGCGCGAGAAACATGGTAAGTGGCCTCCTAGGTACCTGTAAGTGATGAAGAGAAGTGCTTTTGTCGTCGGTAAGTTGGCTGTGTTTGAAACATTGGTGTATTAAAATAGTTCTTAAATAACCCTGGGATATCTAGCTGACGTTGGTGCAACAAGTAGTGTACTGTTCAAACTACAATTCCAGATAATTACTACTGTGTGTTATATTAGAAATTATCCAAAAATGTAACAAAAAAATGTATATCAAAAAGTACAATTTCAGTAGCTCGGACGCACTTTAATTTCGGGGATACTAAAGTTTGGTTGTGTAGGAATGTTAAAGGACGTTTCGAAGGCTGTACTGGGTGAGAGACACCATCAGCATACAACGTGTATGAGATAAACATGTTCATAATTTATATGTAAATAAGCTTGGAAGTGACACTAGGGACTGTCCTGTAGTTAGCGTGACAAGTGTTATATATTTTTCTTGAGCCTTTCTGAGTGACAGGCAGAACAAACATGACCCCCCCTCCATCATAAATTATTGATAAAATTTCTAAAACTTACTGATGTTTGAAAGTTAAAAAATGAAAAGTTAAAGCACGCTGGGTAGCCACATTTTAAATGAGACATAATCTAAGCACAAAAAGTAAAAAAAAATTGTGTTTGGTAGATTATTTATTTGTTGTAACAATGCCTCTTGGCTATAAATCTTATACCATTGGAAAGCCTGTTCATTTCCCTTTAAAAAGGTGCCACATTTGTAAGGAACATGCATTTGTGGGATGAGCAGCAGAGCTGAGTATGTGGGTTGCGGCCATGAAAAATTTGCCAAATCTTCTCTGCCAATGCCAAACAGATTTTTTTTGCTGTTGCTATTGACTCTTGTTTTGAGCTTCTGGTACCTCCAGGTGCACCTGATTGTCAGCACCTGTGAGCATGGGCCCTGACACCTCCTCCTCATGCTGGTCACCAGCCTGGTCACACACTGCTGTGGGATGGCATCCCATTCTTCAACCAGCATTTGTCGCAAGACAGCCAACGTGGTTGTGTTGGTCACTCTGGCACGAACAGCACACCCAAGCTGATCCCACAAGTATCCAGTGGGGTTGAGGTCAGGACTACTGGCAGGCCATTCCATCCTCTCCATCCTCTCCATCCCCAAATTCTGGACGTAGTCTCTGATAAACCCCGCTCTGTGGGGGCGAGCGTTGTGATCTTGGAGGATAGAGTTCGGTCCCAGACTGTGGAGATATGGGATTACCACTGGTTGCAGAATTTCATCTCGATATCTCTCTGCATTGAGATTGCCTCCAGTGATGACAAGCCTCGTTTTTCCCGTGAGGGAGATGCCGCCCCACACCATCACACTGTCTCCACCAAAAGATGTTACTCTATCTGTGCAGCAATCAGCAAAGCGTTCTCAGCATCTTCTCCACACTTTGACCCTACGATCCAACTACCGTAGGCAGAGTCTGGACTCATCGCTGAACATTACGTTGTTCACGGTGAAGGGCAGTCATGGCAGGCCTCATGGCAGTCCTATGAGACTGGAGATTGGCTGCGTGCAGTCTCTTCAGGATTGTCTGGGCAGAGAGCCATCGACCATATCGTCCTGCAAACCTTGACTGCAGATTTGTAGAAGACTGCCTACAGTTCCTAAGTGCTGGCAGGATGAGGAAACAGTCTTCTTGGGGTGCTGTATTCTTGGGACCCCACTTCGCGGCCTGTCTCTGACATCCCCCGTTATATGGAACTTGGCCTTCAATTTGCAGATGATACTAGGGCTCACTCCAAATAATGCCGCAACTTGGTTTTACAGAACACCAGCTTGAAGTTGCCCTATCGCACGGGCCCTATCCAGATCAGTCAAATGTGGCATGCCGATTTTTGGAACAGACACCAACTGACCACTGTGGCAGGGCCCATGCTCACAGGTGCTGACCAGAAGCTCAAAACAAGAGTCAATAGCAACAGCGAAAAAAAAAAAGCTGTTTGGCATTGGCTGAGAAGATTCGGCAAATTTTTAATGGACCCAACCCACATACTCAGCTCTGCTGCTCATCCCACAAATTCATGTTCCTTACAAATGTGGCACCTTTTTAAAGGGAAATGAACAGGCTTTCCAACGGTATAAGATTTATTGCCAAGAAGCATTGTTACAACAAAGAAATAATCTACCAAACACATATTTCCTTACTTTTTGTGCTTAGTTTAGTTTACAGTGATTCTGATAAAATGTCACTATTTTAAACCCTGATTTGTTTTTGTTTTATTTATTCTTCTGGCAGTTTGTCGCACATGATGTGTCCAAGGACTGTTACTATCCAACAATATTGTTTTTACAGTCTCTGGCCATGATCAAAGGTGTAATTTAGGCAGTTTTTGAAGAAATATGCCATCCAAAAGCACGTTAAAAAAAAAAAAAAAAAAAAAAAGGTGATAGAAATAAATACAAAATACAGCCATTTAAATTTGTATGCCCCTCCTCTAAGCCAAAATAAAAAACACACACCCTCCCTAGTGCTGAAAAATTATTTTACATGCCTAACCATTTCTGCCACCCACCCCCACCCATTAGTAGTTTATGGTTTCATACACTCTACAAGTATTTTATATGTGCAGACCACAACAACTGAACCTTATTGTATTCCTTCATTTTGCAGAACATGCTGTGGGTCATATCCTCTTTTTAACGATGTACGTTGTGAAGAAAAAAAAAAACACCAGTCTACAGTGTGAATCACAAATACAGATAAATAGTCCTTATTCACATAGGAAGCTAAGAGCTTTAGGCTGTTAAAAATAATACAATTTTAATACATTTATTGACAAGATTAAGGACCGTACAAAAGTTATGAGTGGAGCCAAAGGGCGTCAGAAATGGGAGAGGGTATTATATTCCTAATACTTGCGGAGGGGATGGTAGTCTCACTTTTTCAGGAGAGCAGTGGAGGATACATTTTTTCTAACACCGTGGTACTATTCTATTTCATACCTGTAAAATTAATTATATAAAAAAGATCAAAAAGTTTCGTCTATAAAATGGCTCACATGTAACATGCATCAATAAAACTAAAAGCTGATAATTTCAAAGAGTAACTATATTGATGATTCAAATTTATGTAGCCTTAGATTTGGATCTCCAATACATGGTGGCCTGAGAAAACTTAAAAAAAATAAATCTGCATGTAGTCCCAGTAGTATGTACAATAAGAGATTTGGTAACCTGAGTCCCTACAGGGGCCTCATGGGAATAACGTTACAAAAACTCTTCAGTGATTGATTGTTTTTGATGATTAAAGTGTACCATCCAATAAACCAGTGTACTACTCCTTTTCGCCACTAGATGGAGGCAGCTCATCAAGAAGATGTGGTAGGGGATGTTGATCGATTTGTAGCACCTCCCAATGGCGGCATAAATGAACTGCTGAATGTGGGGCAAGAAGACAACACGCAGGGCCAGGTGAGCTCCCTGCTGTCTTGTAAAAAAAAAAACCTTATTACTTCAGTCTCTGTTATTCTCAGGTTTCCACTTAAGATACACACTTTGTCATGAATATGATAAATTTCCACCACCGTTGCTGTCAGTTGCATAACCTTTTTTTCCCTTCTTTCCTGAGATGGAGGAGTTTCTGAGCCCACAGGCAGAGTACAACGAGGAGGAGGAGGAGAGGAAATACTACAGGAGGAAGAGGCTGGGAGTCATCAAGAATGTTCTTGCAGCCAGTGTTGGAGCCATGATTGTGTACAGTGTGTACCTGGGTGAGTTTGAGTGGAGAAAAGACATTGAAATGGACAAGGAAACACAGACGGGCTGGGTTGCAAAGAGTTATGTTCTTCTAAACATATTTTTGTGTGTGTGTGCGTGATGTAGGCCTACTGCAGATGCAGCTGATCCTCCATTATGATATGACCTACCGTGAGGTGAAGTACAGCAACCTTGGCCTGGAGGACATCGACCGCAAGATGCTGATGGGCATCAATGTCACACCCATCATAGGCCTGCTGTACACCCCCGTACTTATCAGGTAGACACACTTGTACACTTAAATACAAATGATAAGGGACTGTTTGTTATTTATATGGGGGGAGGGGGTAGTGCAAAAAGGGGGAGGCATGTCAAATCATTTTTTAAGCATTAGTGAGGGACTTGTGTTTTTAGCTAAGGAGAGAGGCATACAGCTTTAAATGGCTGCATTTTGTATTTATTTGACCACAGATTTTTAAAGAAAAAAATCCACCCCCTGGTGGATTTGGAAGGCATGTTTTCTGTAAAAAAAACCGCCAAAATTACACAATTGATCATAGCCAGAAACTGTAAAAACGGAAATTATTTTTGGATGTTAAATTTGTGACGTGTGATGAGTGCTTGTGTCAGAAAAAAATCATAATCAAATCTGAGCTTAAAATAGTGATAATTTCTCAAAACCACATTATACCATGTCTCATTTGAAATTTATCCTAAAAAAACCTTTGCATGAACTAACCAGCATGCATGACAAGAATGAAAAACCAAGGCTTTTATAAACTCCAGGATTTCGTCTTCAGCCTTTAACTTTAAAACTTCAGAGAGTAAGTTTTAAAAATGTAATCATTAATTTATGATAGAGGGAGGGTTATACATTTTCCACCCGTCATTCAGGGAGGCTCAAGAAAAAATGTCCATAGCTTCAGGGAGGGTCAAAAATATACATATAAAAATAGAAGTCACACCCCAGCCACCCCTGTCCTCTGATAAATAAAGAACTGTCCCTGAAACCATCCTTTTCTATTTTTTTTCTTTTTTGTCCTTGTTCTGCTTATATACACTATCATAGTGATGATGATGATTTATCTCTCTGGAAGGTTTCTAGGTACTAAGTGGATGATGTTCCTGGCTTCAGGAATCTATGCACTCTTTGTGTCAACCAATTACTGGGAGAGGTACTACACCTTGGTTCCATCAGCTGTAGCCATCGGTGTGGCCATTGTGCCGCTCTGGGCCTCGTTGGGAAATTACATCACAAGGTGAGAAGCAGGAGGTGAAAGGGTTGGCGGATGAAGAGATGTTTCATAAGAGGCGGAAACTTGACCCTTATTACGTCACAGAACACACAGCGTACTGAATGTTGACCAGCTGAGCTCTCAGTGACCAACCAGTCTCAGATAGTTGCTCATACTGTCACCACACCAAAACTATACCTAAATTTGAACTTCACTGACTTGTTTCTCACTTAACACTAAACCTAATCACCTGTACTGCAGTGTGTAAAGATAACTCTATAACCACCTTTACCCTAAATCTAAACATAATCCACAATATCAACCACAAATTAAAGCTGCAAGCAGCATTGGGCGGGACCTCACACACACAGTACCTTACAATATGTATTTAACAGTCATAATCACAACAGCAACAGTATTATCAGTAATAAAGGCTGTAGTAGTATGTGATAGATGGAAAACACTGATATATAATGTGTAGATGCTGTTTACAATGGAGATTCTGCTCCTGTAAGATCTGGTTTTGAGATTGTAGCCCTTTTTTAGATAGGAATTGTCCAAATTTAAAGGAAAGCCCAATCAGTCTTTTTTTAGCATGGGCAGTATAAAGACAAAATCAGGGAGTGCGGCAAAATGCCGCCTGCCTACTTTTGTTTACACAGAATGCGCCTTTTTCAGGGCAATGGGGGGCGTGAGCAAGTAACACAATGTGTAGCTCAGGGTGTGACGTAAACAGAGATGTGGGAGGGAAGCCGTGGCTGGTCAGTCCTTTGGCGATTCTCTCGGAAGTCGGCCCGTCCTTCACCGTCCCCTTCATCTGACGGTTAATGGCCTCTTTGTTTGCGAGGACAAGGAGGGCGCGCAATTCCTTGTCTCCTCAGTTGCTCATCTTTACAGTGTCTGTCAGGTTTGTGTTTCCCTCTTGCTACTAGCTGCTTGCTAATTCCTGCTATCAGCTGTTTCCTGTTTATCCAC